>NC_089795.1:8138353-8143353 GCF_040412425.1 Macrobrachium rosenbergii | reverse complement strand
CTTAGTTTAACCAGACCACTGAGCTGATCAACAGCTCTCCTAGGGCTGGCCCGAAGGATTAGACTTATTTTGCGTGGCTAAGAACCAATTGGCTACCTAGCAACGGGACCTACAGCTTATTGTGGAATCCGAACCTCATTATGATGAGAAATGAATAGTAATGATAGAAGAGCAAAGTCGATTAGACAAGGAAGAGGGCACACTTGTCTGGTTTTTGTTATCAAGTAGTTATGCGAGAAGTTTAAAAAAAAAAAAAAAAACGGCTGTTTGTGACATACTTGGACCCAGAGAACCTAATGACAGATGGGCAATGTAGTGTACGTTGAGAGTGCATGGTTTAGAAGACAGATCATCAATACATTTTTTTGACAAAAGTCACGACTCATTTTTCATCACGCAACTTTTTCACCTACATTTGCTGTCCGTGTCTGACTTGTCTTATCACTCCATCCATAAAACTACTGCACTGCAAAGGATGAATAACACAATTTCTTATCAGACCTAAGTCGTTCACTCTTTGTTCTGATAAGGTGTTGCGTTATTTTTCAATTGCAGTTCAGTATTCTTATGAATGGGATGACAAGAGAAATCAGACAATGTAGGCGCACAGGTTATGTGATAAGAAAATGCTTCGTGACTCGAGTGCTGAATGGGTATTATGTACAGGTGTTACAATTCCAACTGTAGCAGTCTGAATGTGCTTGTAAGGGGAGAAAGCAAAAGTAAGGTTATGAAGGTAAATGGAAACCAAGTAGATGGAGCAGTGAATGTTATCATGGATGATGACAGAACAAAATGAGTTGATTTGTATAAATATTTGGGAGTAATTTAAATATAATCGGCGATGATAGGGTAAGAGAAGTGGAGAGTAGAGTAGTGAATCACTAAAGGGAGCAGGATGCAGGACAGCTGGGAAGACTCAGATTGTGTAGGGAAGCCAGAGATGAAATGTATGAAGAAATTGTTGAACCATTCTTTATGTAGGTGAAAAGCAAATGTTGAATGTCGACACTGTTCAGAGGACTGTCTGTGTAATATATGATTATGTAACATGTCAAGGAACTGAAAGTCTTCAAAATGAGGAGATTCAAAGAAGTGATAAAAGTGACGGAGGTGAAAGCATGGGTCAGTGTCTTGAGATGGCCTGCTCATATGGAAAGAACAGATGAAATTAGGATGATTAAAAGAGTGTTCAATTCGAAGTGTCAGGAGTTAGGGGGAGAGGAAGACCTAGAAAAGGCCAACATATGGTATGGAAGGGGTAATTGAAAGGAAGTGTCTCCTGTCCAGGAAGCACTGCAATGGCGAAATATAGACATGAAGGACGCTGTACGTTTAGGGGTTTTGAATGCCACTCTGCGGAGCCTTCTTTTAGGTCTATGAAACACCTAATCTTCCAGAATTTTTTTGCTGACAGTGATTCGTCCACTATTCAGCACTTAAAGGATGAGTGTACCAGTGACCTTTGCGTTGTATTTCTCTGATGACATCCCGTTAGGAGAAATGTCTAAAAGATAAAAAAAAATGATAAATGTTATAAATAAAGAGAGAGGTTCACTTAGAAAAACAGGTAATAGCTAGCTGCTGCTCGAGATAACACTGACACTCTATAAGACCCAATAGGTTAATAGGTTGTAACTTCTACAAGAGTTCCACTTATGTCAGCTAATCATTAGGCTCTACAAAGTGGAGACCTATGGTTCTTGCTCAGTAATTTTTTCTGTATGATACAGCAGGTCTTTCGGAGATGGATAACAAAATGTACCGGGAATTCATTCATAGAATACGAGTTTCATGTCAGTAGGCCTATCTCGCCTAAATGTCAGTGGCTTCCTTTTCTTTACTTATTTATTTGGGAGTAATTTAAATATAATCGGTGATGATAGGGTAAGAGAAGTGGAGAGTAGAGTAGTGAATCACTAAAAGGAACAGGATGCAGGACAGCTGGGAAGACTCAGATTGTGTAGGGAAGCCTGTTTATGTTATTCTCATTCAGGATATTCCTATGATTGGGGTCTGTATGTAGCGTTTTCTTAAATCTAGTAGCATCATTAAGTATAGCTAACATTTTATTAATGTAATCCTCTCTGTTTTGAATGACTGCACCATTTCCTTTATCAGGTTTGCTAATTATCAGAGAATTATTCTTTCCTAAACTCCATAATAAAAATTGGGCACATGATAGACCTGAAATTATAGAAAAATTTTAAGCTATTGACTGAACTTGTCTAACCATGACTTAAAATCTTTTCCCAGTAAAATAAGCTGTTGTCTCAGTTTGTTAACAAGGAATTCAAAAGAAAGGAAATATCTTGTGAATTTAAGTCTGTTAATCAGAAGGCAAAAATTTAGATCAAAAGATAACAAAAATTTCTCTCTGTCAGATAATTTGTAACCCAAAAATTAAAAACTACTGTAGAAGGGTCACATGATGTTAATTCATTGCATCCATCCAAGTTCGAAATTTTCCTCACCAAGTGGATGCCCTTATTAGGCATGCGGCCTGATACTCATGACAATATATATATATATATATATATATATATATATATATATATATATATATATATATATATATATATATATATATATATATATATATATATAATATGAAGCTACAAATGTATATTAATATCAAATTATACACACATCACACACACACACACACACACACACACACACACACACACACACACATATATATATATAGGAATATATATATATATATATTTATATAATATATGTATATATATATATATATATATATATATATATATATATATAAATATATATACACAGTGTGTATATATATGTATATACTGCATTTACCGGCGTTTGAGCGGCATTGAGCGAAAAATTGTCGCAAAATTTCTGTATGACTTTTTAGATGCAAATGAGAAATATACTTTACTTTCCTACTAGTATACACATTATCTACGATAAAAACTGGCTCTCTCTCTCAAAAAAAAAAAAAATATAATATCAGAGTAAATATGTACGAGTATCTCTGTATCTCGATATCGTACAATGTCTGTATGACTTGCCAATTCTGGATAGCAGAAAGTGAGAAATTTACTTCAGTGTCCTACTAAAACTACCCATTTTCTACGAAAAGAGCCTGTTCGTTCTCTGAAAAAAAATATCAAACAAAAAAATAAAAAAAGGAAATATATATCTATGTATCTCGATATTTTGAATTCGTTATCACAGTTGTACCGTGCCAACTAGTATACAGATAATATTTTATATTTATTGACATATTTTTACTGCGTATTTTTCGGAAATATGAAATTATATAGGTAGGTAACAGTTCCAAACAGAGCGTCGGGTTTTAACTTTTAACAACAAACCATCTCGATTTGTGTGTGGTTCTGGTTCAAGTGATATCCTAGTGCTTTGTGACGCATTCTTTTCCGGATTTTCGTACCGTGTAGTGCATTCACGCAATTCCATTGCCATAAACAAGAGAAGTACCATCCTTTTGAGGGAAAAATTTGAACGACTGCGTCTCGTAAGTTTGTTACAAGAAAGGGACGAAGCAAACGGGAATTGTCTCGCGTGGGAAAGCAACAACACCAGAACGCCCATGTCTAGGTAAGGGATTTGTTTTCATGTATTAGTGATATTCTAGTTAGTGATTATTATTTTTCAAAATATTATAATTATATAGGTAAACAAAGCTTGATTTTACTGCAGTGAGTTTTCGTCTAACTCGTGACTTGTAGGCTTGGTTGTTCAGCGTTTGTTTACTTTATCCTCGCAGTTGTTTGTTTATTTGCCTCCCCAATATCTGAACGGAAAACATGCACAACAGTGGTAGCGTATATAGGATATGTAGACAATTTATATTGGTAGCATAAACTTTTACAGGTTATGAAGAAAACTTTAGGGTGAGTGAAACGATGAGAACAAACCTTTCCTAGCGTACCATATCCTGGCCTAACCTCATTAGGGCGATTATTTTTATAAAATTTATATTACGAAAAAATTCGCAGTGATAGCATATAGCCTACTATTTTTCACAGGTAGCATATACTATTTTTTAGAGGTTATAGAGAAAACATTATATTGATAGCATATATTAATGAATTTTTACTGTAATACAACTGTATAAAATGAAGATAAAAAAGGGTAATTCTGTATATTAGCTCCGCGCCTGTTTTTACCTTTTCAACTGTTTTTTTTCTACACTTTTAGGGGTTCTGATACTGGTGGTGCATCTGTTTGTTTAGTACTGGGCCGGGGGGGTTGGGGGGGTACCCATACGTTAACAAGTTATTGCACTTGCCGGACAGAATATGAACCGTTCGAAACAGACGTACCCGTGCTCTGTCTTGTGGTGATCGCGTATTTAAACCCCTTGTTGGTTGGACTTCGGGGTTAATTACAGGTTAATTAATGAAAGGTAAGTTCATAATTAGCAGCCCAAAAACTGTAGAAAAAGTCACGTTATAGTGCCGTCGTCGACGCGGAGCTACCCTATAGTTCTACCAAAAAAAGGCCCATAAAACACTATTTGAACGTTGCAACCATATATTTCGAGCAATTCCTTCTGTGCCCCTGTTCACTGGTAAAATATGGGGAGATGATGTGTTACAAGTGTATATATATACTGCCACACCTACATATGCTTTGTACATGTATATATAGGATACTCTAGAAACAATTCATGTGGCCATATTTTACTGGTGAACATGGGCACAGAACGAAGTGCTCAAAATATATGGTTGCAAATCGTTCAGATAGTGTTTCATGGGCCTTTTTATATCATATTGCATATATATATATATATATATATATATATATTATATATATATATATATATATATATATATATATATATATATATATATATATATATATATATATATATATATATATATATATATATATATATATATATATATATAGTGTTTTATGGGCCTTTTTATCTTCATATATATATATATATATATATATATATATATATATATATATATATATATATATATATATATAGT
>NC_089795.1:8130853-8135853 GCF_040412425.1 Macrobrachium rosenbergii | reverse complement strand
CAAACTATCTTTTACGCAGACTGTTAGAACTGTAATTACGAACACACCCCAGACATTGCTTGCTTTCCACCCATATGTATTGAAATCTCTTTCCAATTTGTATATAGAATTGTTAACCATTTTCCAGGTGTGAGAAAACACATTTGGCTATGTATACTGGGTGTTTTGTCCATATCAATTTTAGTTTATGCTGTAGAGGAGGGGAGAGCCACTAATATTATATGAAACACCTATATATATATATATATATATATATATATATATATATATATATATATATATATATATATATATATATATATATATATATATATATATATATATATATATCTATATATATATATATATATATATATATATATATATATATATATATATATATATATATATATATATATATATATATATATATATATATATATATATATATATATATATATATATATATATATATATATATATATATATATATATATATATATATATATATATATATATATATATATATATATATATATATATATATATATATATATATATATATATATATATATATATATATATATATATATATATATATATATATATATATATATATATATATATATATATATATATATATATATATATATATATATATATATATATATATATATATATATATATATATATATATATATATATATATATATATATATATATATATATATATATATATATATATATATATATATATATATATATATATATATATATATATATATATATATATATATATATATATATATATATATATATATATATATATATATATATATACCAGGTGCTTCAAAATTAGAGCCCCCTCCACAGAACAAATGGAAAGTTATGATGTTTACTGCTATATCCCTATCTCAAAGTACATTATTTCAAGTTTCTATTAAGCTATTATTCGTTTTACATTCCTTGTATTTTCAGACCGAGTTACGGAGCTAGATACAGCCATGGCTAACGACTTGGAAGAAATCAGGTGGATTGACCGAATCCGAGCTATAACCTTCAGAGAGGCCAGGGATGATGGCACATCCTTCATTGCATGTTTCTGGATAGCTAAATACATTAAAAGAGATGAATCCTTTGTTAAAAGAAACTGGAACAATAATCCATATGACTGTCATTGCGAAAAGAGTGAGTATCTTGGAAGGCCTGAAGTCCTTTCTCAGGAGTCAAAAGAGATCATAGCTGAGTTAGTGGGTAGACCAAGAAAGTCTTTACGTAAATTGGCGCTTGAACTAGAAACAAAAAGGGGAAAGAAGAGAAGTTATAGTGCTGTATATCATGAGTTGAAAAAATCTGGTATCAAGCCATTTCATGTTATCAGCAAGCCCAACATCTCTCTGCAACAGAGAGAAGACCGTGCATGGTTTTATAGTTCATTTCTTAAAAATTGGGATGAGGATGACTTTCTCCATGTTGCCGCATCAGATGAATTCTTCATTTACACAGTCAGGAAGCCAAATCATAAAAATGACATCATTTGGGCTGCAAAGTTGGATGATATCAGCTATGACGTGCGCTATCGCCAAGTTGTGAAATTTCCTGATTGTTTGGGAATTTTTGTCTGTTTCACAGCCAAACAGTTAATTTGGATCATCAAAGAAAAAGGACAGTCATGGAATGGCGAATACTTCAGAAAAACTCTGCTTACTGGTGGAATATTTCCTTTCCTCAAAGATCCTGAAAATGTGTTATCTGTAGAAGAAGTCTCATTTTTGCATGATAAGGCACCATGTTTCAAGGCTCTTCAGACACAGGAGCTGCTTCGAAACAGTGGACCGATTTCTTCTCTTCAAGTGATTTCCAGGTAGCTCCCCTGACCTTAATGTGTGTGGGAAACATTGGTAGTATCTTAAAGGATCGTGGTGAAGCACGCACAGTGACCTATGATGGTTTACCAAGCCTCGACGACCTGCGAGGAGAGGTGACCGAAGTGCTCAGGGAAATGGAGTTTGAGTCTCAGCTTTTTTTTTTTTTTTGCGATTTGCTGAAATCATACCCCTCAAGAATGCAGGCTGTGGTACAGGTGGATGGAGGACACACAAAATATTAAATACTCAGAGAGAAACTTAAATAAATACCTGTTCTAAATTTTTTTGTTTTTGTCCTCATCAATTTTAGTTTATGCTGTAGAGGGGGGGACTCTAATTTCAAAACACCCTGTATATGTAATATATATAATTATATACACAAATATATATGTATATATATATATATATATATATATATATATATATATATATATATATATATATATATATATATATATATATATATATATAAACTGTGGAGCATCACTGTATTGTGATAAAATAATGATTAAAGCCACAATAATATAATTGATAAAATGTATATTTTAAGATACAAAAATATATATAAAAGGATAAATATATAGCTTGTATATTTGCGCAACGGTCCTCTTCAGCCAACTCTGAAGAGGACCGTTATAGCAAACGGTCGAAAGCTCCCTCGTTTTTATCCCTTTTTATATATTTTTTGTCTTAAAATATACATTTTATCAATATATATTATTATACTTTTTATATATTATATATATATATATATATATATATATATATATATATATATATATATATATATATATATATATATATATATATATATATATATATATATATATATATATATATATATATATATATATATATATATATATATATATATATATATATATTATCATTAGCAAGTTGCAAGTTGCCTCCCCCCGCCTCCCCTCTCTTTTTTGTTGTTGTTGGTTGTTCTGTTGTTTTCATATACTGCCAGCCACCCGATCGACAGACCATCTGTCTATCGACTTAGAACGTTCAGAATACAAGGGTTTAAAAGATTAAGGCCACTCCCTTTTTAAAACAGAACATTCCTTCGAGGCAAAAGTAATCTGTCTTGGGCGTTTTTCTTACAGGCAAAGCCTCCCCTGCGGGCAGCAGGTGCATATGAGTCAAAACCCCTATGTGTTGGACGCACCCCGTCCCATAGGAGGGGATAAAAGCAGAAACCCACGATGTCTCGAGGCTTACACGCGGGCTGGAAGATATGGAGTGAAGACGTCCTCAACACCTGGCCCCATCGATGCCCTTGCATCCTACCCACGTGGCCCTTTCCATAGTATACTTTTCCTCGTGCCCTTCGACCGCATTCCAAGTGTTCGCGCCACCGTTGGCCTGCCTCGAGCCCACACACCATTGCTTGGAGTTTCGAGAAGTCCCCATCGCCTTGCCCCTTTACGGCATCCCTTGCATCTCACCGCATGGAAGAAACTCGCCCTCGGAAATCGCAAGTCATCCACGGACCGCATTCTACGCGCCCTCGGAAAATCTGCTACGGTAAAGTGCCCTGGAAGAGCCCCATTTCAGTCACGCTTTTGTCTCGTAACATTTATTTGAAGTGAGCACCATTAATCAAAGACTCCCATGTCTAATGTCCGTGCGCCTTTTGCACCGGCAATATTAAGTCTCTATTACTCCATCGAAGTCCTCTGGCACCCTCAGTGCAGCTTCAAATTCATTATTCTTTTGTCTATTTTCATTACTGGCGTATAATGTGCATATCTCTCATTTAAGAGGGACCCTATTTCGTGGAAGCTTCTCGGACTGTGTCTAGAATCCCCAGTTACATTCAATCCCGTAGGAATCCCCTTCAGGATCAGAAATCTACTTGAGTTCCTCTTTCCCGTACTGATGTCATTTATGTAAATACACTCCTTTAAATTTGCCCACGTGTTTTACGTAATAATTCCCTCAGTAACAAGAGCCCTATGCTCGTATGAAATTCTCCTTTGTTTTCCTCTTTTTTACGTTTTCCTGTACCCACGAAGTCAGAATCACAAGGCTAAATTACCTTAAATCATTGCTACCTGTCTCACGGAGAATATCTCAAACTAAAACCACGGAAAAACGTAAAAATATATATGTGTGTGTGTGTGTATGTGTGTGTTTGTGTTTGTGTTTGTGTTTTCTGTTGTGTGTAATTATATTTATGTATAATATAATATATATATGGTATACTGTGAATGAATATATATATATATATATATATATATATATATATATATATATATATATATATATATATATATATATATATATATATATATATATATATATATATATATATATATATATATATATATATATATATATATATATATATATATATATATATATATATATATAGACATATATATATATAGACATATATATATATAGACATATATATATATATATATATATATATATATATATATATATATCGAATATATATTTATTTATATATATATATATATATATATATATATATATATATATATATATATAATCAGAAAGCTACAAACGTCCTTTAATATCCAATTCGCTCTACCTCGGAAATAATATATTTTCATATATGTTACCGAAGGGGAATTTTTTAGTTGATAATAAGTTCACCGTCCCGTGGGGTCGAACCAGCGAAGGACGAGAACTCAGGACTACAGTGGACGCATTAACCCAATCGGCCACAAGAGAGGTATAAGTGGATATCGGCTCCCATATGCAACTCACCCGTCGAACTCAGGTGTTTTGCATTTGGAGACGATATCCACCCACATCTGCCCTGTTGACCGTGTAATGCGTTTGTCGCACGCAGCCATATTATGAATTTTTATCACATCACCGTGATTCATATACAATCAGAAAGCTACAAATGTCCTTTAATATCCAATTCGCTCTACCTCGGAAATAATATATTTTCATATATGTTACCGAAGGGGAATGTTTTAGTTGATAATAAGTTCACCGTCCCGTGGGGTCGAACCAGCGAAGGACGAGAACTCAGGACTACAGTGGACGCATTAACCCAGTCGGCCACAAGAGAGGTATAAGTGGATATCGGCTCCCATATACAACTCACCCGTCGAACTCAGGTGTTTTGCATTTGGAGACGATATCCACCCACCTCTGCCATGTTGA
>NC_089795.1:8025853-8125853 GCF_040412425.1 Macrobrachium rosenbergii | reverse complement strand
ATAAACAAACAAACATTTCATATTGATGTCACCTGATTCTTCCGCAGTACCAAGAACGAAGGACACTGAAGTTACTGACAGTACATAGCATTTAAAAATATTTTCTTTTTTTTCATCAAGAATTCATTTGTCGTAAGAGATGTTGCCTTGATTTAGATAATAAACAAATCAGCAGTCCAGAGTCATTCATAACTGCCAATGAGCTCGTTAAACATAGGACTTTAGTGCCACTTCCATGATAAGGAATGCTACTTGCTTCATATCACATCGTCAGGCAATGTGTTGTCCATATGTGACCTTCCGAAATTCATAAATATCTCATGATATTCAAACACTTATGGATTACCAATGCGAAGGATTTTGATTTTTCTGTGATCATTAAGAATAGTAAAGGTTTGTATGGATTTACTACTTTTGCTGTATATCAGGAATGCATTTCTGATTTGAACCTCTTTATCATACGAACAAATCAGTGTTCTTATAGACTCACGTATTCTTAATGATTTTATGGAATTTATTGAACAGGCAGAAGGATATGGCTAAAGGGAATTGAGATCTACCTGGTTAATGTCTGCATATGAACCCAGTCAAGAATTTTAAAAGATTTTTGCTCTGGATTCCTCTTCAAAGTGCTCTCGCAAGGGGTTAGTGTCGTCAGTACACCTCAAGTGGTGCACTGCAGGCTAAATTACTTAAGGTTCTTTGCAGTGTCCCTTCGGCCTCCTAGTTGCAACCCCTTTCCACCCTCTCCTAACGATATTGTTTCATAGTGCAACTTCGAGGTTTTTCCTCCTGTTACACCTTTCAAGCCTTTTTACTGTCAGTTTCCGTTTCAGCGCTGAATGACCTCATAGGTCCCAACACTTGGCTTTTGGCCTAAATTTTATATGCCCTTCCCATTTCAAAGTGTACAAGCATTTGTTGGCAATACAACAAAAGAAAGACACACCTGCTAGCTAGAAGGCTCACTGATAAATGACCAAAATGCTGTTGTAGATCATTCTTCAAAACTCCTCCACCTGTGCTTCTCCGATTCTGGTCGGACTTCATAACCGAAAGTGGGCAGCATTCAAACGCCTTTGTTCAGCAGTTGGCAAAAGTTTAGAAACTATAAAAGTATTAGATAGACAATGGAAATTCAAGTTCATGTAGACTCCTGAATGTAATTCATAATAAACCATTTAATGAAAGTCTATCAAGCTGAAACTTTTTCAGACTTTGATTTCATAGACAACGAAGTCATCAGGGATCCAATGATTCTTTATTTTTTTGGGGGGGGGGCGGACGGAAATTAATTGTCCTCGTTCAAGGTAACAAAAGGGGGACAAAGTAAAGATGACATAGCAAACATAACCAGCATGTAATAACATTTTCGGAATGGAGAGCTCAAACGTTTACAAGGGAAATATGAAAAATTTTTTACCTCCGTTGTGAGAGAGGCTCGCGCTCTTTATTAATTTTCCGGTTTGATCGGTCAGCTGTTGCTCAAGCAATCAGAACAGGAGAGTATTAATGGAATTTATTGAGAATTCCAATAACATCATTCACTGATTCATCATCTTCAGCTTCGTATGCAGTTACACAACACACACTCACACATACTGAAGGTTTTTGTTATTCTGTAAAATTCCTTATCCTCCGTTAGAATGACGTGTCCTAATAGGTTCAATTCCCGGGTACCCCTTCACATCTCGCAACGAAAAGTAACCGTAGTTTCATAAAACGACGTCTTTAAAGAAACAGACTGGAGATATTCAAGGTCGACCAACTAAAATCAAGTGACCATTTTTAATTCATACCAATATTGGAAAGAAAAGCAAAGAAAATAATCCCAAATTCGCTCTTCTTAGCGTGTTCCAAAGGCCGCAGAAGTAAGCCGAAATACCAAGATCAAGAAAATAATGAAAAAAACAAAGCGGAAAGCAACTCTGATCCTGGATTCAGAAAAGCCTTTAGCGATACAGCACAAACTTTGTCATCAATGCCTGTAACAAAGTCATTTATTGAGCATGATTGGATATTTCACACTCCATTAAGTTGGCTTGGGCCTGCAGTTATAACGAATGCAATCACCAAAGCGCCAATGAGATGAATTTGTTTTTTTAATTTTGGAATTGAATTTTTATTTCCTTGTCGGTCATGCTCCAAATGTATATGCCGAATAAACATTAGTTCGAACAAAATAGTTGACACTTTTGACTGTAAAGATGAATAAATAAATGTATTAATCGCGCAATCGGCTGTATAGTAGGTGAGAATCTTTTTTTATCAGGCATACATGAAAATAACACAAGATAGGATTGAAATAAAGAATACAGGAAAAATAAGTTACCACACCAAATTGAGTTCAGGAAGCTTGGAAGTGTGCATGTGTGTGTATGTGTGTGTGCTTGTTTGTAGGTATACAGTTTATATTATAAAGTGCGTCCATTTACTTTGACGAATTAATAATGTTTATTTTTTATCTCACCCGATTTTCTGTCCTCTCTTATATATATATATATATATATATATTATATATTATATATATATATATATATATATATATATATATATATATATATATATATATATATATATATATATATATTTATATATATATATATATATATATATATATATAAATATATATATATATATATATATATATATATATATATATATATATATATATATATATATATATATATATATATATATATATATATATATATATATATATATATATATATAGATATATATATATATAGTTATATATATATATATATATATTATATATATATATATATATATATATATATATATATATATATATATATATATATATATATATATATATATATATATATATATATATATATATATATATATATATATATATATATATATATATATATATATATATATATATATATATATATATATATATATATATATATATATATATATATATATATATATATATATATATATATATATATATATATATATATATATATATATATATATATATATATATATATATATATATATATATATATATATATATATATATATATATATATATATATATATATATATATAAAGATAAAATCCCACGATGGAAACAGAAACACTGTAGTAGTACTGTGAGGCCTTTCGACACTTACGTCCTTTACTTAGTACTCCTAAGTAAAGGACGTCAGTGTCGAAAGGCCTCAGCACTCGAATGTTTCCGTTTCCTTCGTGGATTTTATCTTTACTTATATATTCATCACGTTCCATATTTTCGTGATTCAGTTATACATATATACATATATATATGTATATATATATTATATTATATACTGTATACACATATGATTTTCACCTATGCGCCTGGTCTCTTGAAGGGAGTGACATATTAGGAGGTTCTACCCTAGCGTTGTGCCACAAATATATTTAGAGTGAGGTTATTCAAGCCCACTATAACTCATTATGGGCCAAGGATGTCTGGGATTTCTTGGTAGTCACCCAACCAGGTAATGACTACACCCAAACTTTGCCAGTCAGGTATATATATATATATATATATATATATATATATATATATATATGTATATATATATATATATATATATATATATATATATATATATATATATATATATATATATATATATATATATATATATATATATATATATATATATATAAAGCCACCAATACTTAGAATGACAAGTAAAAAAAATACGTCGAAGTTTCTTCGGCGCATTCCAGTCAATACTTAGAATAACAAGTAAAAAAATACGTCGAAGTTTCTTCGGCGCATTCCGGTTTTCTGTTCAGCGTATAATCAAGGCCATCGATAATAGGTCTATCTTTGTTTGGTTTCGGTATAATGTTGTATGAGGCGCGGCCCATGAATCTTTAACCACGGCCCAGTGGTGGCCTCTCCTATATCGTTGCCAGATGCATGATTATGGCTAACTTTAACCTTAAATAAAATAAAAAGTGCCGAGGTTAGAGGGCTGCAATTTGGTATGTTTGATAATTGGAGGGTGGATGAGCAACATACCAATTTGCAGCCCTCTAGCCTCAGTAGTTTTTAAGATCTGAGGGCGGACGGAGAGAGAAAGCCGGCACAATAGTTTTCTTTTACAGAAAACTAAAATTCAATGGACCTACGAAACAACTTACAAGCCAGGAGAATTATAACTCATAAGTACATCTAAATCTGCCAGGTTTCGAACCCGTGCCTTTTGAATTCGATACAGAGGTAGACAGGCGACTTATCCATTCATTTATCAAGAAAGGTAAAAGCTGGTTTTGACACTGTTGTATACATTTCTGCCAAATTTAAGCTCTCTACTTAGAGCTGCAACCAACCCATCTCCATCATAACTGATTGCCAAATATTAAGGTACAAAATCACTTCAGTAAAGATCACTTTCCCTTGTGAATAACTCGAACCCAAAGGGAATTATAGTATTATAGTTGGTAAGTGCAAACAACAAACAACGAACAGCACCATCAGACACATTTATATGCTCACTAACAATCAGAAAATGAAATTGAGAGGCGCTTTGCCAGCGATTCGGATGAACCCTTAGGAGAAGTGTTACAACAAAGTTTTCTCCAAGTGAATCTGAGAGGCTGATAAGATTTTCGAGTCAAATTGGATTCCATCCGTGGCAAGACTATAAAAGCCTCGTCAACCATTTTACAAATTGTCACAACATAATTCCATATCAGATATCTGCCAGTATATACAAGGGATCGAATACTTTTGGATCGGACGTAACTTTTCAAATATATTTTTTTACTGTAGCCGTAAATCATTACGTGTAAGACGCTATTAGTCAGCCTCATCTATATAGTACATCAACTTACTCCTGGTTGCTGTTTATTATTGTATTTATTTTATATCGCTACTCAGCTTCCGTGGAGAGCTCAAGTCTAACCCTTCTGTAAATCTGGCAAATACCCTCAAATTGGTAAGACCTGAGAAGCTGTGTGGAACTCTTTATAATCAGGACCCAAAACCAATCAGTTTCTCTTGCTCTTCTCCTTTGCCCCGTTTTCAGCAACTTCCACATTTTTACTTTACTTTTGCAGCATGAGAGTGTTTTTTATTTGTTATATATATATATATATATATATATATATATATATATATATATATATATATATATATATATATATATATATATATATATAGATACATAGATATATATATATATATATATATATATATATATATATATATATATATATATATATATATATATATATATATATATATATATATATAATCAGTAAGCTACAAGAGTCATTTAATATCCAATTCGCTCTACCTCGGAAATAATATATTTTCATATATGTTACCGTGTGGATTAAGGCGTCCACTGTAGTCCTGAGTTCTTGTCCTTCGTTGGTTCGAGCCCACGGGACGACAAACTTATTATCAACGAAAAAATTCCCCTTCGGTAACATATATGAAAATATATTATTTCCGAGGTACAGCAAATTGATATTAAAGGACGTTTGTAGCTTACTGATTGTATATGAATCACGGTGATGTGATAAAAGTTATATATATATATATATATATATATATATATATATATATATATATATATATATATATATATATATATATATATATATATATATATATATATATATATATATATATATATAGATAAAATCCACAAAGGAAACGGAAACACTGGAGTGCTGCGAGGCCTTTCAACACTAGGCCTTTTATTTTAGTTAACACGAAGGAAATGGAAACACTGGAGTGCTGTGAGGACTTTCGATGCTAGGTCCTTTACTTAGCAGACTGCTACGTAAAGGACCTAGCGTCGAAACGCCTCGCACCACTCCAGTGATTCCGTCTCCTTCGTGGATTTTATCTTCACCTATATATTCATCAAGTTCCATATTTTCGTGATTCAGTTATATATACATATATATATATATATATATATATATATATATATATATATATATATATATATATATATATATATATATATATATATATATATATATATATATATATATATATATATATATATATATATATATATATATATATATATATATATATATATATATATGTTACATAAATGAATTTTGCCACATGCACCGTGATATTCATTATGTTCATAAATATTAAGCCACAAGTATTGTTTAATATCCAGTTCACTGTCCCTAGGGCATAATTTACACCCAATGCTTCGCCAGCAGTAGAATTCGGACGCCGCCTGGATTGACAGACAACGATGTACAGTCACCCTTATCCATTGAGCCATCAAGAGAGGTGTAGGCTGATGCCGACTATGCTGTACATACACCTGTCGAATTCAGGCTTTTGTTCTTAGAATCAACATTAATCAACAGCCATAGTAAACTGGATATTGAAGAACATTTGTAGCTTAATATTTGTGATTATATATATATATATATATATATATATATATATATATATATATATATATATATATATATATATATATATATAAATAAATATTTCTACATCTTCCCAAGCATCCAAGCCGCCAAATGCTCAATTTAAAGCTGAAAAATAATAACAAAGTGCATTGTTTAGCACTGCCTGACAAGGAAAGGCGAAAGGAACATTGGCCCCTCCCTAAATACGTCAATTGCACTCTGTATATCTCCCCCACTTTCTCTTTTGAACATGTGACTTTGTGGAGTCCTTTGTTTCCAGACACGAAGTTGTGAGGAGATCAAGTATGGCTGGAGGCAGAATAGAGCCGGCGATGCCGAGTAAGAGAAAGCACACCTGGCACTGATGCATAGGGGAACAACACTAACCCCTGACTGAGGTCTGATGAGGGCCTGACTGTTGGAACGAAGGAGAAACATAGCTGGACGCGAGCGAGAAACATCTCCCCCTTTCATTCCCGCCTCCTTCAGAGAGCCATGCCCCTGTCACGTGGACCTATCTTGTAGGGGCCCTTAGTATTCTTACCAGTGAAGCCCTTAGCCCTCCTTCGCCGCCATTATCCTCGCTGAAGCCACTTCTTCTATAAGGGGGTTTGTTAGCCGTGGAAATCTCTCTTGACTGTGCCTTGTATCAGCAGCGTTTCTCCGACGGATATACCTTCAAGCGTTCGTAGTTATAATTAACCTCTCAGGCCTTGCCTTCCTGATTAGTCCATTTTATCTTCTGATAGTTCATTTAATGTAAATATAAGTAGTCTTGAACTTACTGTAATGTGTTTACTTACAACTACCTTGTGAGTAAAACCATCAGCTCAGATAAATTCCCCCTTTTTCCTTGTTTTTTACGTTTCTCTGAATCAACAGCAGTCAGATTTTATACAAATATTGAGGTAAGTAACAACATTATTCATTTATTCTATAACTGGCTCATGATAAGCATTTCTGCAGGTTAAATATATATATATATATATATATATATATATATATATATATATATATATATATATATATATATATATATATATAGTGATTTTTATTGTCAATGTTTCTTTATTTTAATTCTAGAACCCCTGATGATGTAATCATGGAATACGAAGCACTGGGAATAAATATGTGATCAAAAACCATTCAAGAATATTCCTGTCCGCCTGCCTGTCTAATGTCTGTATTCGGGCGTACCTGTCCCTTGCTCATTGGTCTATACATGTATGTATGTATGTATGTATTGAAGAGCCCTAACAGTATAGAAAAATAGGATAAATGGGAATGATTTATTCTCATAGGTTTTTTACAGGGGGCAGCCAAATTTTTCTTGCAAACTAGTCCCGACGTGAGTCAGAAATTTTTTTCTATGAAACATGTTCCCATGTTCTCATTTCTATCATATCTCACGGTGAAGGGCTAAGTCGAAGGAAATGTTAGTAATTCACTTGCCGCTGGGTAAAATCAGTTGGTGTGTTATGCGCCAGACAGCTGCCCGGTAAAAACCTCAGGTATGAAGTACTTAGTTTTTAATTTCTTCTATGGCCTGGACTAGTGCGAATGAATTGTTAACGCCCTGGACTCTCACTTGAACGACTGGAGTTGGGTTTGACGTGAGTCAGAAAAAATTACATATCTATAATATATTATATATATATATATATATATATATATATATATATATATATATATATATATATATATATATATATATATATATATATATATATTTATATGAATGCGTGTATATATATGTTATACTGTATACTGTATACACATGCACACATACATGCATATATATATATATATATATATATATATATATATATATATATATATATATATATATATATACATATATATATATATGCGTGTGTATACAGTATATAACATACACACACACACACACACACACACACATATATATATATATATATATATATATATATATATATATATATATATATATATATATATATATTTATATTATAGATATGTATCTTTTTTTTCTGACTCACGTCGGGACTCAACTCCGGTCGTTCAAGTGAGAGTCCAGGGCGTTAGCAATTCATTCGCACAGGTCCAGGCCATAGAAGAAATTAGAACCTAAGTACTCCGTACCTGAGGTTTTTACCGGGCAGGTGTCTAGCGCATAACACACCAACGGATTTTACCCAGCGGCAAGTGAATTACTAACATTTCCTTCGACTTAGCCCTTCACCTTGAGACATGATGGAAATGAGAACATGGGAACATGTTTCATAGAAAAAAATTTCTGACTCACGTCGGGACTAGTTTGCAAGAAAAATTTGGCTGCCCCCTGAAAAAAACCTATGAGAATAAATCACTCCCATTTATCCTGTTCTTCTATACCGTTAGGGCTCTTCAATAAATACATGCATACTTACATGTATAGACCAATGAGCAAGGGACATGTACGCCCGAATACAGACATTAGACAGGCAGGCGGACAGGAGTATTTTTGAATGGTTTTTGATCAAGTATTTATTCTCAGCGTTTCGTATTCCATGATTACATCATCAGGGGTTCTAGAATTAAAATAAAGAAACGTTGACAATAAAATCATATATATATATATATATATATATATATATATATATATATATATATATATATATATATATATATATATATATATGTATGTGTGTGTGTGTGTGTGTGTGTGTGTGTGTGTGTGTGTGTGTGTGTGTGTGTGTGTGTGTATGTATGTATGCATGTATATGTGTGAATATGGATATGTGTTTATTTACATTGGTTGGTGCGTTTGTGTATATGCATATGGTGAGCGTTATTATCTTATTTTTAAGACACTCCAACCTATGTAGAGTAACAATAATTAAAGAAGGAAGGAAAGAAAGAAAGAAAGAAGGCCGAAGCGAACAAAGTGTGGAGGCTCGATAACACTAACAGGAAAGAGATTATCTGGAGTCGACCTCTAATACTTTTTCCTCTAATAAGATTTTGTACAAAGTTATTCCCTCGGGAGCTAATTACGAAAGGCAGGCTCTTCCGTTTCTTTGCTGGAATTATCACGGAGCGCCAGATTATTAATGCGATTATATGTCAATACGATTATACGTCACTAACGAAATTTTCTTTTTAGTTATAGTTGTAAGATGAAGTAGAATGATTACCTTATCTGTTGCTTGTACCTCAGGAATCTTTATTACTGAGAAAAAATATTATATAACCCAAGCACTTCCTCCATGTAGACATATTTGTAATTGATTATGAGTAAGTAAACATACACATATATACATTTATACACAAAAACACACACATGCACACACACACACACACACACACACACACACACACACACACACATATATATATATATATATATATATATACATATATATATATATATATATATATATATATATATATATATATATATATATATATATATATATATATATATATATATATATATATATTATTGAGGATTAGCAGTTTGGGGACTATCTGTCTACTTCTCTGTCCCTCGATTAGGGTAGGAAATCTTTCTTTGTCTGCACTCTTAGGTCTCCGAGCACTTTTCGTCTATTGTCAGCTTTGCTTATATACCTAGTCTGGTTTCTGAAATTTTGCTATCTGCATCAGCGCTAAATATCATAGTTTATTCGTCAGTTTTATCTACTTTTTATATGTTTATTGGAGAATATTATAAGATACAAAACAGAACAGGCTCTTACCAAATCAATGTTCAGTGAAGCTAAGTCTTGATCTATCCACTGAAATTTTGAATTATATTCGCAAAATATCCTCTAAAACTTTTACAAGAAACGAACAATTAATACACTTGAAACAGATTTTTAGTTTTATAACTTTTTATTACAGAGACCTATTGGCTGACATAGCACAGCAATGCTCTTCTTGTGGCAGGGCAGTGGCCTGGTTCATGCCCCTGTTTGAAACAGCCGCAGCACCTTCATGCTTATTCTTTAATTTAGGGCAGTACCGGAGGGTTTTGCCTTTCGCCTGTAGTGGCAAGTTCCTGAATGCTGTTCAACTGAACCTGGGTTACCTCAGCAGCTGATAACTGAGGCAAAACACCAGTTATTTGGCCAATTTCCTTTCACTTTTCCTTTTGCATACTTCGAGAATCGAAAAAAGGAACTCGCAGTAAAACCCAGCGTAATTGGCTGGAATCATAATTTCCGGGACCTGGTATTTTATTTCAAGGTGGTGATATCTTCACCCCAGTAGCCTAAGGTTCACAAGCATCACCTTGATTCGAAAAATCAAGCAACTTGGAAATGCTCAAGTAAACTTGTTTGTGTTCATTTCAATGTTAAGGTCAGTGATTAAGAGGCGTAGGTGGGAAAACTTTAACATAAAAAAACTTTTGTAGAAAAATGTTAGAATTACTTTTTTTATGTTCCCATGAATGGAACCTAAAATAAACTTTCCTTCTTTGGTCATATTTCAAAAATGCAGTTTTGCACAAACATTATTATGTCACAGAAGCATGGCAAAGGTATTATGCTAGGAAAAAAATACCTAGGGATGCTGAGGAATTATGAAGTGGAATTACCACCAAACATATAGTTATAACTTTTGCTTCATAGGAGAAGATTTTTTTTTTTTTGGAAAATTGCACTGTTAAAATCACTTGCTAAAAAGCGTTCTTTCTTCCTTATTTCATGGTCTATTAAAGAATGTTGAATGTATTTTTCTCTTAAAACCATTGCAATTGGATGTTATTTTTAGCCTATGATAAAATTATAAACTCGCTCCTTTGAGTTAAGTAGCAAAACACAAATCTTAATGAAAAGCGTATTTATGATGACGGGAAGAATTCACACACAATATTGAACCAAGAAACATGATCGCAGTTGGTAAAATACAAAAATACATCCAACACTTAATTAAAATGATTTATACATTTTAAACCAAGAGGGAAACGTCAACGTTATAAACTTGACCTCGAATCCTAAGAAATTAAGAAAGTGCGCCATGGGCAAGATATACTTGAATTGTAGCGATCATTCACTATTCACAACAGTAATTTATTATTCCTTATACAACAACTGCTCGCCATCCATTACGTGGCAATTACTCTTCATTTTTTGTGGTGCCCTTCTGGCAGTGAGCTGTTCTTGGTTGTGATGGTCAACCTTAGTCAACAGACACTGCTGTGTCACCTTAGAAGAAATGTTACTGGTTGTATTCGCCTAATCAACATACATTATAGGGAGTGACAGACGCAACATATCTGATCAACAGAAATACCTCGTGATATCGTCATCTATGATTTATAATGAACTACCATAGATAGACTTCATGACTGACTTGAAACATTTATGAACTAAAAATAATTTCCGCTTTATATCTAAACACTAATAAGAGTTTGTGGACACTGGCACTACACTTCTTATTCAGTTTCAGTGTTACTATAGAGCCAAAATTCTTAAACTGAGCCACTTACAGTAGTATTCAGGGTAAACTAAGGTCGTAAGGGCGTTGAGTAAGAACAGCCTAGTATCAAAATTCCTTATGGAAGAATGTTGTGAAATCGGAGTCTTTTTAGTTTTCTGTAAAAGAAAACCACTGAGATGGCTGTTTGTCTGTCTGTCTGTCCGCCCTCAGATCTTAAAAACTACTAAGGCTAGAGGGCTGCAAATTGGTATGTTGATCATCCACCCTCCAATCATAAAACATATCAAATTGCGGCCCTCTAACCTAAGTAGTTTTGATTTTATTTAAGGTTAAAGTTAGCCATGATCGTGCGTCTGGCACCGATACAAGTACCAACAACACAGACCATCACTAGGCCGTGGCTGAAAGTTTCATGGACCGCGGCTGAGAGTTTCATACAGCATTATACGCTGTACAGAAAACTCGGTTGCGCTGAAGAAACTCCGGCGCATTTTTTACTTGTTGTTTCTTGTAAATAACACTATTCACCTCTGTGGTGTCCACAACAGATATACAGGATCTTAATACCACCTACCATAGATGGAGAAGCAACGACTTTTGATTGTCTGCTTAGCTCCTTCAACTTTAGTCAGTTAGGAATTTTAAACATCATAATTTTCTTATCCGATGAATTATTTTTAATATAGCTATGGTTCAAAATGAAGCTTCAACCTAACAACTCTCTATACCGTATCTATATGCATCTATATGTTCATTTTAATCATAGGAGAGTGAATGGTCAACTCGTTTTATGTAAGGAATTGGGAGAGAGAGCTGTTATATCACACCATTTTATTCATTTCTCGCTATAATGTGGTTCGGATTCCACAATAAGCTGTAGGTCCCGTTGCTAGGTAACCAATTGGTTCTTAGCCACGTAAAAATAAATCTAATCCGTCGGGCCAGCCCTAGGAGAGCTGTTAATCAGCTCAGTGGTCTGGTTACACTAAGATATACTTAACTTTGTTATAATGGCCTTTGTGTGATTACGTTGCAATGGTTGCCTTACTGTCATCACTCTGTTCTCATTTGACGGTGTCATCAACCTCATAACCACTGCACTTATCAGCCATCATCATCATTGAGTAGTTACATCAATTTCGCTTTCACCGCACCTGTTATTGTGAGGAGTTGTAATTCATCGGCCCAAACTTTCCAGGCTCCTGCGAATTTCTGATAAGGTTTGTGGCTTATTGACGGCCTTCATATTTTCAATAAAGTTCCTTTTGTCAACTTGATTTTTAACTCTTATCGATAGTGCAGATGGTGTCGTCACCTGCATGCAGTTCGAAGTTAAAACCAATTTTCCTCTCTTTTCCAAATGATTTTATCACGAAACATTTACAAAGAATAGAGAAAACGAAAAGAAATATTCACTTACTTGACTCCTAAGTCCTGCGGAGATCCATTTTTGTGACCTTTGGTTGTTGGGTATTCTAGCCAAGTTCGTAGATAGAGTCTTATAACGTTTATATGTAGTCAGCATCAGATAAATATTGCACCCTGTTCTTCGGTTATACAATGAAATAAACACATAAGAATACCATTAGGCTATATGAATTCGTAATGTGCTAATGACAGAGTAGGTAACGCCGATTCTTCCTCTGATGCCTCGAGATAAAGGTCCCTTAGACTCCTCCAGATTTACCACAAACTTAAATGTTGTAGTTTTCCCCAGAATTTGTAACCGATGGAAACGAGGAAACAGAGGTTATATTATATCGGGTAACAATGACGACTTCATAAGGAATTGACATTTTGTCCATAATCTCGCCCAATCTAATATAGACACCTTCTTGGTGGGTGAAACAAAATGGCGGAACATCACCGAATATAAAACAGAACGAATTCAATATCAGTGATCACATAGCATTATCAGTAGTTGAACTGATCACCCGCATGACAATTTGGATTAGAAGAAGGAAGCAGAACTACAAAAAACGAATAAAAAAAAGGACAATAAGTGAATTAAGCACGACTCCCTGTGACAAGGCCCTACGACAAGACTTATAAATGGGAGCTTCTATTTGATAGAACCAAAAAGCTTCTTCCTTTTCCTATTTCCTGATTCTCTTAGCTTTACAGGAAGAAACGGCCTTGTATTTAATGCGGGTGGTTCTTTGTGATTTTAAAAAGGAAAGCTTCTGGAAGAAAATAAGATCAGAATGTTCGGATAAACTAATGAACATCGTCGATTCCTTAAACGGCTCATTGAATTTCATTTATTCAAAGGAAAATAGCAAATATCTCAATGAGAGAGAGAGAGAGAGAGAGAGAGAGAGAGAGAGAGAGAGAGAGAGAATAGCTCCGCTGAGTTCCCCCCAAGATCCTTTTGCTTTTGTCCCATTACAATAAATCGTTGGGAACTCCCGACGCCTTCAAATAGCCCCGGAATGGAATTGCTTCATGACCATCTCCCGCGACGTCCATTGCTGGTGGAGGTCAGCCGGGGTTTTACTCCGATGGAGTCATAAATACGAACTTTTTCTCTGAAGCTTTTCGGCAATTCTTTCATTTACATGATATTTGCCTCGTCGGAATGTTTTTGGATATATTTGTCATCAGTTCTATTATTTATTTGCTCTTTCGTGGAAGGGTTTCATACAATTAAATACAAAGTGCAGCTTAGTGTTATCCAGACATACTATTATCTAAATATTCTTACGAGGTTCCAGTATGCTTTGCACTTTTTTAATTTAATTATTCTATCGTCTATTCAGCAAGTAGTCCCTAGATCTTAATTACACAATATCCTTGTTTCCTGACCTTTATGACACATAATTCTTTTCCTCCCCCATCTATTTGCTGGACAAAAAAATTTTTGATGATGATAATGAAGAAGTCTGATGCAGATGCTGCTTTCCTTAAATATTTGCTTGGAGAAGGGAAAACGGAATGGTAAACCGAAGCAAAAGTAATTTAACAAAGGTAAAAAAAAAGCGCCGAAGTTTCTTCAACGCAATCGAGTTTTCTGTACAGCCGCTACAGCATGTAATCAAGGCCACCGAAAAGCGATCTATCTTTCGGTGGTCTCGGTATAATGCTGTATGAGCCGTGGTCCATGAAACTTTAGTCACGGCCCGGTGGTCGCCTATCCTATATCGTTGCCAGAAGTAAGATCATGGCTAACTGTAACCTTAAATAAAACAAAAACTGCAGAGGCTAGAGGGCTGCAATTTGGGATGTTTACTGATTGGAGGGTAGACGATCAACATACCAATTTGCAGCCCTCTAGCCTCAGTAGTTTTTAAGATCTGAGGGCGGACAGAAAAAGTGTGGACAGAAAAAAGTGTGGACGGACAGACAAAGCCGGCACAATAGTTTTCGTTTACAGAAAACTAAAAAACGGTTAACTGATAAGTATTTCAAATTAAGAAAATGTGGTTGCAAAGAATTTACAACATTGCCATAAAATAAGGAAAGTAGAGTTGCAGAAGGCTTTTCAGAGGACAAGAGAAGTACCAAAGGGGACAAAAATGGGCATGCGGAAAAATGATTCAGCCAAGTCTCTGTTGTGGAAACAATGATTACTGAGCAATTAATTGACTTAAGGAAAATCTAAAAGATCTTATGTCACTAGACTGAGGATCTTCACCCACTTCTTAGGTAACTGTGTCAGACTTACACTGAAACGGTAAACCTTTTGCATTGGAAGCCATAAATTTAAACCACAAATAATTAACATTTTTACCTTGGAAAATTAAAATCTTATAGTGATTTAAGGTGTCTTTAAAGCTCGTACTCAACGGCAATGATGAAATTCAGTGATATGACATTTTAAATATTGCACTGAAACTAAGTCATTGAACGAATCAAGAGAGAATTAACCAGATATTCAAGGAACAGAGCATGCCGTTGTTGAGAAAAGGACCTATTTTAAAAATATATACGAAAAAGTTAGCTGCATTTATCATTAGAAGGAAACCATTGCATCATTGGTTAAATGTTACTGAAAGACATACAAAATATTAGAAAACGAAGAATTTGTGTATCAAAAGCTTGTCTCCATGATTGGTCAAAGCCCATTAAAATGAAAGAAACTTTTACTACAATTGCAACTACAACTTGGAACGTTGACAACAATAAGAGGATGATGAAGAGGGGCTCAGAGGCTTCGATCTCTCTCCCTTAGACTTTGCAGACATTGTAGGTGCTATTGGACAGAACATGTTCACATGGCTTATGAAAATAGTATTTCTTAATAAGAAAAGAAACACTGCTTTTATTTACAAAATGCCTCCAGTATGGTTTACAAATAAATTCCCCGTGGCCATTTTTAAGAACTTATGTAAGAATTATGTTTTATTGTTTTCAAACACTGTGACTACAGTTCAAGTATATCAAATGAAAATGACTTTGCTGGAATTTGGATTGTCTACTACAGTCATTCACACAGTAATTTTAGTGCGTTCTTATAGTTTACGCGCTACTTCACTTGTACACCATTATTCAGTTCGACTTTCCATTGGAATACATAATCAAATGTACTCATTATATATTCCTGAATTTATAGTATATAAAATGCATTACCTATTTATGTTCATATCCAGTTATGTTCACAGTTGTTGTATATTGGTATAGTTGAACGAGAAAGAGAGAGAATGTAGCATTTAAAAAACTTCCATGTGTCCTTCTCATAGGAAACGAACTCAAAAATCAACAATGGGATTTCCCCGGAGATAGAAATATCTTCCCTGTATTTGTGCTTTGTCAGAGTAAAATCTAAATTTCCATTTCTGAAAAAAATTTGATTTGTGTGAGAAATAGAGTTGAAACTTTATAGAGAAGATCACAAGAAAATCACATCTTCAGATTCCAAGTAGGATGACTACAAAGGAACAGAGTTCTCACAGCAAAAAAAAAATTCTAATAACATTTCTGGCTCCTAAAAAAAAAAAAAAAAAAAAATCAACACAATCTACGGAAGATAAGAGGGATCCTTCCTAGATAGTGACCCCCGAGGACTAATATTTCTTGGGGGTCATTATCTTTACGATGTTTACAGTCTTTTGTTTATGTTTTTACGGTAATCCCCAAGGGGCTTGTATTAAGCACGCCGCAAAGGTGGATACATACCGGGTTAAAACCCTTGGGGTTCTCTAAGAAAGATCCGAGAAGAGAATATTATTAATGACGTTCAGTCGTTGAAAGACTAAATGTGAAAGCAGATAAAAACGCTATGCTCTTGGCAACGCGAAAAAATTAGCAACAAACCTATTGCGAATAACATGTTACAATGGCATAAAGACTAATTGGCGAATGAAAATATTCCATACTATAGTTTTAGACAGACAAATTCTGCTAGTTCTCTTTTTCATGTAATAGAACATAATTCATAAGAACAGCAATATGCAGTTGAAAATGTATAGTGCAATTATAACAACAGTAAATTAAACATCGTATTGATGTTAAATGAAAACAACCACGTGAATTAAGCAGAGTTATTTGTGAATGTTTACACACAAAGAAAATGAAGATATTTAAATGAGGGCGCTTGCGTCATCATATCCTGAGAAGTTGGTCATAATGCGACTCAGTTTTTTTTACTTTAGCATAATTCATCTTTATTTACAGAAAAAAAAAAAAGGTGGATTTCTACTAATCATTTTACATTCCACAACACCCCTTGATAATCACTTACACTAGAAGCAAAATTGAATAAATTAAAGAAAAATAAAAACGGCAAAATAAAACATAATATCTTGTTTAAGCAAATAATTCTTATTTTTCAAAGTTGTTTTTATGGCCCACAACACACAAGACCTATTTTCCTGTCCTGTTTGTTTGGTTCCATCTGTTCGAAGATCATATCGTTTTTTTATATATGAAGAAATTTAGGGAAGGTATCTCTGCCTTTATTACATTTATATGCGTTTTCTTCTTTTTTTGACAAGTTTCCTTTTCTTTCTTACTTTTATTAATCGAAAATATTTTGGTTTTCCAATTCCACATAATATTTATTTCTCTTTTCAGTGATTAAAATGGGTGATATATTTCTTTTCGTTTTTATGAATATTTTTGTTTGATGTCCAACGTTTTTCACAAGGCTTTGAATACAATAGCAAATGAATTACTCTTTCACAATTCAGCTTGAGGCATTTGAATGCAATTCATTACGCGTTATTTTTCTTATCCCTGAGGACTACCATTTATAAAAAAAACTTTCCTGCAAATAGCAAGGGATGCGTCCCTCAAATTAGAATAATACAATATTAAAATGACAACACTCTATTTTCTCTCCAGCCAACTTTTATTTGTTTTTATCTGTTTGCTCCAGTCGTTCGTTCCATGAAAATGCTCCATTTAATAAAATATTCATTTTGGTGCAAAAACCAAACATTTTCTTTTAGTTCAATTCCCGCGGCCGGCTGATGAAGAGTTAGAGGAATTTATTTCTGGTGATAGAAATTAATTTCTCGCTATAAATGTGGTTCGGATTCCACAATAAGCTGTAGGTCCTGTTGCTAAGTAACCAAATGGTTCTTAGGCACGTAAAATAAGTCTAATCCTTCGGGCCAGCCCTAGGAGAGCTGTTAATCAGTTCAGTGGTCTGGTAAAACTAAGGTATACTTACTTAAGCGCATGCAGGACGCCGTCTCGTTTCCCTTCCCGTTACTTGTATCTACACACTCTCTCTCTCTCTCTCTCTCTCTCTCTCTCTCTCTCTCTCTCTCTCTCTCTCTCTCTCGTCAGTCGCCAGTATTTAGAATAAGAAATCTCTTACTATACTTTCCACTGAAACCGTGTAATGTAATTAATGTGTTATTTGTTGGTTTAAAATGTTTGAATGAAAGCTTTTGCGAGAGCATTATGAAAACCTTTTCATTCCAATAGATGAGCAATTTTTTAGAGAACTCTGAAGAATGGCTTTATCCTTCTTTATAAATATTATCTTGCAACCTTTACATCTCACTCTAAAACTCGCTAAAGCAATTAACTTTTGTGATTGCAAAAGGTTAAGAGGAATCTAAAAATGCCTAATCTGTTTTAGTATTTCCTAAAAATTTAAAATTGGAAACAGTACCAAATACAAATAAAAACGAGGAATATCGAAAAGTTCATTTTGACATTTCATTACAGAATACAGGTAAGTAATATTTACTTTCTTTTAAGAAATGGAATCGGGTCGTGAATAGTAGATTGCTTTAATGATTTTGGAATCAAATTTCTCTTAACCCGCAGAGTCCGTAGGCGGACTCTAACCGGAACTTGGACAGCTCTACGAATTTTGAGCCAGACTTAGAAAGAAGAGCTGGGAAGACAAAAGGAATTTTGCACCTAATCTTCTTCTGTCTTACAGGGAAAATCACTTCGATATCGAGGGTTTTGTTAACGTCAGGTGACTGCTTGCGAGAAGAAGGTCGTCAAGAAATTTAGAAATACAGAGACTCCGCGTACTCTTCTGAACTATGTTTAGGCGCCATTTATTAGATTTGCTTTTTCATGATATTATTTCCCATTTCGGTTTTTCTTTCACACATTCAGCAATGTTGATGTTCCTCCTTATGTCCATATATATATATATATATATATATATATATATATATATATATATATATATATATATATATATATATATATATATATATATATATATATATATATATATATATATATATATATATATATATATATATATATATATATATATATATATATATATATATATATATATATATATATATATATATATATATATATATATATATATATATATATATATATATATATATATATATATATATATATATGAGGCGTGCAATGGAATAACTGACATTCGCCACTTTTTAAAAAACGGAGAAAAACGTGTTTAAAGTTTTCAATTTTAAAAATGCCATAGAAAGTTTATTATTAGGTCTACAGAAAAACTTTTTATATGAAAAAGTTAGCAAATTTACTGTACTTTAATGGTATGATAGTGGAAAAAATTAGACTTGATAACTTTTGCAACTATAAAGTAAAAAGTAGCAGTAACCGTTTTTTCTATGGCATTTTTCAGCAATTGAGCCTCTTTAAACACGTTTTTCTACAACTTATAATGTCACTAGTTAATTTTCCGAATAAAATGTTTTTATTTAGTAATAGTACATTGGAATTAGTAGTCCAGAAACGATTTTCAGACTGTTCAGTTGCTACTAGAAGTGTTTTGAGTAACACCAATTAGTAGGAAACGCATGTAATTATTATTCTTTTTGTGTGTTTATGTCCAAAATCGGAATGGAAAACCCTCTTATTGCATTCTTATAATGTTTTAGAAGTAGTAAATAATGTAAATTACCGTGCATTATGATTTTCCTACTAAATGCTACTGGTAGCAAGTAATAAGAAATCGCTAATTTCCCCCCAAAAATATCAAATAAAACATTTTGCACAACTACAACTCAGTAAACAGCATAATCATAATTATTAAATACTCAATTTTGATTGTCTGTGTGTCTGCTACTTGGTATGATCCAGTAGTAGCTATTGATACCAATAAGTGAGCTTAAAAGTCAAAACGACAAAAAAATCAGTATCAGGTAAGTGGAATGTTTTTCTCTAGTAACAGTCAATCTTTGTTAGTATTGTGTGTTTGTAGTAGTAGCTCCTACTATAGCCAGTTCAAGACTAAGTCCAAGTTGTATTTTCTTCACAAAATGGTAATACAGGTAAGTATTGCCACTTGTATGCTGCAGTAATTAGTATCAGTCACTCTTTTGTTAGCATTGTGTGTTTGTAGTAGTAGCTCCTACTAGTAGTCAGTAGTCAAGATTAAGTTCAAGTTGTATTTTCTTCACAATAAGGGTAACAGGTAAGTACAGGTGAGTATTGTCACTAGTATGCTACAGAAATAATAATGTCAGTTTTGTCATAATAATAACAAATAATACACAATAATAATAAAAATGCAAGCAAAATAATAAAGAAATAACGAAAACCGAAAAATACGATGAAAACGAGAGCGTAAGAGTGTTGTTGTTTTGAGTAAGACGCTGCGAACAGCTGTGCGGCGTAGCATGCTCGCCATTGGCTCACGTGTGAGTCACGTGACTTGAGTGGTGGATGTTGGTTCTTCCTTGCGAACGGCTCCCCGCAAAAGAAGAAATTACACCTGCTCATAAAAAAGTTCTTATGTTAGGAGGTCAAATAGACCATTTTCGGGTGTGATATTTAGCATTCGCAACACACCACATGAAAGTTCATGTTATGAATGACACTTTGCACGGAAAAAACGCATTTTGGCCATGTGTGGCGAATGTTGGTTTTCAGTATATATATATATATATATATATATATATATATATATATATATATATATATATATATATATATATATATATATATATATATATATATATATATATATATATATATATATATATATATATATATATATATATATATATATATATATATATATATGTATATATATATATATATATATATATATATATATATATATATATATATATATATATATATATATATATATATATATATATATATATATATATATATATATATATATATATATATATATATATATATATATATATATATATATATATATATATATATATATATATATATATATATATATATATATATATATATATATATATATATATATATATATATATATATATATATATATATATATATATATATATATATATATATATATATATATATATATATATATGTATATATGAATGTCTTTTCCTGTAATACTACAGTGTAATATGAAAATAAGAAGGCCCATAAAACACTATTTAAACGTTGAAACCATATATTTCGGGCACTTGTTTCTGTGCCCCTGTTCACTGGTAGAATATGGACAGGTGGAAAGTTACAATGCTTTTGATAAACATTTTGCAAAAAACAACTATGACAAGAAAGATGCATGTCTCAAAGGCATTTTGCTAAATGTCTTGGAGCAAAATAACAACAAAAATTCGCTCCCGAAAAGATTCCAAAATGCATTAGTTAGCTTAAGAAAAAGGGGGATATCATCATCACAAAATCTGACAAAGACGGGAAAATAGTTCTGTTAGACAAGGAGACATACATCAATAAAGTTCAAGAACTTCTAAACGATGCGGAGACCTACGACAAATTAACGAAAGATCCCACAACAAATATTGCTGCTCAGTTTAACAAATCAGTTAGAACCATAGGGGCAATAAAAAGACATAGAATTACTAGAGACATTCAAGGTAATCAACCCTCTCTCCCCTATTTTTACGGCCTCCCGAAAACACATAAAGATGGGATTCCTTTACGCCCCATAATATCTAGCAGGGCTCTTTCATGTACAAATTATCAAAATGGCTCGCAGACTTGTTATCACCCTTTCTAGGAACCCTCTCATCCTCCCACGTCAAACATGCAGAAGATTTCATACAAAAATTTAATAGTTTAAACATCCCCTCAAACAACATCAAACTGCTCAGTCTAGACGTCGATTCATTATTTACTAAAGTCCCGATTGCCGACGTGTTGTTTTTCTTAGAGAGGAAGTTACAACCATATGAAGACCATTTTCCTCTTGGCATAGATAAAACTTTAAAACTTATCAACCTCTGTGTAACTAACAACGTGTTTTCTTTCAATGGTAATTTTACAAACAAAAATTTGGCTGTAGCATGGGAAGTCCCCTATCACCCTTCTTCTAGCAAACTTGTACATGGAATATTTCGAAACAGAACTTTTGTCGTCTATCAAACCCCATAACATGATCTGGCTTAGATACGTAGATGATATCTTTACTTTCTGGGACAATAGCTGGGGACTTTAAGGAATTTTTTAATAGGCTAAATTCGCTAGTTCCGACCATAAAATTTAAAACAGAATGGGAAAAGGACGGAAAACTGCCGTTCCTAGATGTACTGATCATAAGAAAACAGAACAGGTATGCATTTACAGTATATAGAAAACCCACCTTCGCTGTCTCCTACATTCATTTCTTAAGCTACCACGACGTCTCCGTAAAAATCATGGTAGGGTGCAACCTATTCCTCAGAGGACTTAGGATATGTTCAAATGAGTACCTGGATCAAGAATTTAACACGATCCGCCAACACCTAACGCAACTGCTCTATCCACCACACATTATCGAGAGGGCTATTAATAAAGCAAATAAAATATACTACAGAGGTCCCACTCACAACAGACAAATAGATTTCAACAACAAAATAAAGCTTCCATACGATGAAAACATCCAAAAGGCCACCGAGCAACTCAGTTCTAATAATCCTTTCATTTTCCATTATCCCAAATCCATCGGGAGTTCGCTCGTTAACGTATACTTAAATAACAAAAGGGAAGAAGCCGGAGTTTACAAGATACCGTGTAGTAATTGTCATGACATTTATGTAGGCGAGACAGGTAGATCGCTCTCGCAAAGAATAACAGAGCACAAAAGATCAGTACGTTACGCTTCGGAGAGTTCGGGAATTTTCCTACATATTAGAAATACAGGGCATGTCATTAACTGGAGTGGGGTGGAGTTGGTTTTCAAGAGTAGCTGTCCGTACAAAAGAAAGATGCTGGAATCTGCTATCATCAATCAAACCAACAATATGAACCTGTCAGGAGGACATTGGAAATCGGACGCCATTGACACCTTAATCCTCGCACCCCTTTTGAAGAAGATGACCCAAGAAACGCGACCGCCAGATCCATCGCCAAACGGGAGCTAATGAGGCCAAAAACCACTAGGGAATTTGGTCAATCTCCTCCTTCTTAAGAAACGCCACCTCCTTAACATCAGAGGCCTAAGGCCACACCTTCATGTTTTTGTATATATTCCATTGTAACTTTCCACCTGTCCATATTCTACCAGTGAACAGGGGCACAGAAACAAGTGCCCGAAATATATGGTTTCAACGTTTAAATAGTGTTTTATGGGCCTTCTTATTTTCATATGTATATATATATATATATATATATATATATATATATATATATATATATATATATATATATATATATATATATATATATATATATATATATATATATATATATATATATATATATATATATATATATATATATATATATATATATATATATATATATATATATATATATATATATATATATATATATATATATATATATATATATATATATATATATATATATATATATATATATATATATATATATATATATATATATATATATATATATATATATATATATATATATATATATATATATATATATATATATATATATATATATATATATATATATATATATATATATATATATATATATATATATATATATATATATATATATAATATATATATGTGTGTGTGTGTGTGTGTGTGTGTGTGTGTGTGTGTGTGTGTGTGTGTTACGTGGGTCACTCGGCTGATGAGTTTAATTATTATTTACTGTGATTTATATAGCCTTGCTTTACCTAAGACCCACATAATTCTTTCAATTAAGGTTGAAAGTTACCAAAAAAAAGGCATAATTAACATAATTAGATCGGTCACCAGATGAGACTAGGTTACTGAATATATCGATTTATTCTGAACACATGAATTAAATCAACAACATTACTCAAACAACTAATTAAAAAAAATATATATATATAAGTTAACTGGGATCTTACGGGCGCTAATAACAGCTCCAACTTCTTCCCACCTCGGACACAAGATATTTCATCATGAATTAGTGGATGACACAACGGCTGGGGACCTCTTGTGACCCATCTGTAAGCAATTTCAAGCGCATGAATTGAGGATAGTAGTATGCTAATCCTTCTCCAAACAAGATTCTGACCAGGTTCCAAGGCGTGCCCAATTCTGGAAGAGACGTATCCAGATAACAATTTTATATCAAAGACCTCTCACTTATAATTAATTGACTGTAAGTAATGAATCTTGGATCAAGAATATTATGTTAACAACATGGAGGATAATTTATGTAGTTCCACTGGGCAACAATAATTGTACTTCATATAACTGACTTCATAAATGGGATATGGTTTTACTAGGATTTTCCTTAGTCAGTGACTGTTGAAGAGAGAGGGAAACTTGAAACATGAAACAATAGCGTGAGGACTAAAGGAAAGAACTGGGAGTAATTGTCATCTTCAGACTTACCACTGGAATAGATAATGCAGTGATCAATTGCATCAGGAGCACTGGGTCCGTTGAAATGGCAATTTCCCCAGCTGTTCAACAAAAGGGGGAAGAACAAAGGGAGGCTATGAGAGACGCTTGATACGGGTGGTCTCTATGAAGGATGTCTCCAGATTGCCGAGCTGGGTCAAAATGGTGCGTGTGCTTGCTTGCTTCAAAAACTCCTTCCCCAGACTGCCTTGGCTGGGTCGCAGGTAGTGTCTGAAAAAATGACAAAAGCTTACAAGTACAAAGGTCATAGAAAAGTGAGCTTAAGGTACAATCTAGTTAAGGGTGTTCCTAGCAAAACCTACCCTGTCAAATACGCCTCCAAACTAAAGTTTTTACCCCCACCCCCGATGGTTGGTGCTTTTGGAAAAACAACCCTGCTTGCTTGCTTCCCTCCATAGAATGCTTTACAAAGAGAAAACTTTGGTTTTTTCTTTTTATATTTCTGCTAAATCAAGGAAGAGAGGTCCAACAGGGGAATATTTATAATAGTTCCCCCCTTAAGAAGGTCTTCACTCTCTTTCAGGCATGAGAGTCTGTACTAAGTAAGCTGTTCTCCTCGATTACTTTACTCTTTTCCCCTGAACAGATTTGTCCCTCGCAATGCAACTAGCTAAGGATCTACCCGACTCTAGAATAGAATGGGATATGAGCGTTAACCACTTACTTCTGTGGACTCCTAACACTACTTAAAGGTGCTTACGAATATTTAAGCGCTACCTCTGATGATCGTGATATTCAGTCCTAGCCAAATGGTACATTCAATGGTATCTTCTATGACATAAACTATTAGAACGCTGCCATACAACCAACGTAAATGACAACGAACTAGCTAAGTTAAAATATTCTTGCAAGTATATAATGTCTAACACTAGAATTTGTAATCACAGTAACCAAAGATATAATCTGAGTTCTTTAAATGAGGTTTTCCTTATAGGGTAAATGCTTGCCTCAACTGAGGTATTATGCCATACATGTCATGAGCTCAGTGGCTCTATTCACAATAGTTACGATTACTGGCTTCACAATTGCGATATACTTAAGTGGTTACTGCAGCTTAATGCAAGGTTTAAATGACAAGGTTACTATTAGTATGTGCTCAATCTGGTCTAGGCTGTTACTAAGAGATCACGCTGGCTACCTCCTCTAGGTAGGATCCAGGATCACTTTGAGATGGAAAGGGCACTGTGCCAAGGCGGCATGAGTGCCAGGATGAGCTCGTGGCTCTTGCAACAACTTGGCTCTCTTCCACCCCTTCTTCTTCTTCGGATTCCCTCAAGGCCTATCTACTTCAGTCCTAGGAGGTGATGAGGGACTCTAGGGAAAGGCCAGAAGGGCTAGCAGGCACTAAGTCAGGGGTAACCTCAGAGGCTACAGGAGGGCTCTCTACTCCAGCTGCTGCAACAGCTGGAGCAAGAGTGGTCTCAACATCTGCATCCGGGGAGGCCAGTTCCTGGTTCTCCCAGAGAAGGTGTAGCAGTTTGATCCACCAGGGCTTCATACTCTGGGGGGCGGATTTGGTGAGGAAGAAGTGTCGGATGCTGGAGGCTCACAGGCTGCTAAGATTAGCGCAGTGATGGGTCCTGGATCTCCTGGAGGAGGATCTGTCTCATGATCTGGATCTGGCACAGGGTCCTCTTCTAGTAGTGGCTCAGTGTCGGAGATGGACAGAGCATGGCACTGCTCATCGCTTGCAAGTGTCACTGGCAGTGATTGATGGTCAGGCATGCCTGACAGGGGGTCTGGAGGTGCATCACCTTGTGGATAGCTTGCGTTGGGCTGATACAGATTCCTGTCCCAGCTGGAGGTCAGAGCCTCTTAGAGAGTCTTGTTTGGGGTGTCTGCTGGGCGCTGCTTATTTGGGCAGCCCTCCCAATTAGAGGAGTGGCCTGTCATCTTTCATTCTCTACAGTGGTAATGTTTCTCTGGAGTGTCCTTTCAGGGAGAGGGAGGACCTCGTTGCTGGCCGTCCTTTTGTGGAGAGGGAGGACTAGGCCTAGAATTGTTTCATGTGTGCCCCTCTGCTGACCACTTTGGAGGGCGGAAGGTGGTTCTTCTTTGTTTCGTGGCTTGCCAGTCAAAGTGGCTGTGCTTGATTTGCTGATCCATGGAGGAGGTAGCATCGCAGCGAAGTGGTGTTGGGGAAGGCCTTCCCCAGGGGAGGTCCTGATCCAACAGGAAATCCACTCTGGGTCTAATTCCACTCACCACACCAAGGTGGTTAGGTAGCGTGCCCCAAAATGTCATGACCTGGAACTTGACTGTGGGAATGGTTTTGGTGTGGCCTTCTACCCATTTCATCTCCCATCGAGTTTGCTCATCAACCATGGTACTGGCTGGCTCTTGGAGCCTGGCAATCAGGCTACCATCGGCTGCAGTGTCTACTGTGATCGGTAGGGCCATGGGCAGGCTAGAGCCATTAAGGGGTGCCACCGAGATGAACTGGGTATCCAGCCTCTCGGGGTGAAGTATCTTCTGCAGCCTGGCTGCGGAGAATAATATGCTAATTACGTTGACGAACTTGGTGGCTGGGACATGATTTGGGCAGGCTGGATGTCCAACACTATAGTGGCCAGCAGCACCATAGGATCGGCAAGAGCCTTTTGTGGGGGCTCGGTGACCTGTGGTGACTGTTGGTGGAGAGGGCTGAGTGGATGCAGAGGGAGTGGAGTTCTGGTTATTAGTAGAAGGCTGCTTATCATTGCCCAACTTGTAGTGGCAATCAGATTCAGTATGCCCCAACTTCTTACAGTGGGTGCATGTAGGCTTGCTAGGCAGTCCATTCTTCGGGTGAGTCGAGCCTGAGAGGTACCCAGGTGGCACTGTGCTCTGCTGAGATGTGCTGTGGGACTAGTTGTAGGTTTCCCATGAATCAGCATTACGGCAGGCTTCCATAAGTGTGGTGGGTTGCTTATCATTGAGATACACAGCAAGGGGCCCAGACACACACTGGAAAAGATCCTCCAGCATGGTCCGATTGAACAGGTCCTCGAATGTAGTGCACGGCAAGGAGTCAAACCAGCAGGTACCAGACTGGGTCTTGTGACAGGCCCATTCATTCCAGGACCAGCCGACTTCCTTGGCAAGACCTCGGAACCGCTGTCTCCTTTTCTCCTGGGTTATTCCGTAGGCTTTCGTTATGGCCCTATGAACTTTTACCATGTCACCTCTTTGACTCTGACATACAGTGATTATTCTAAGGCTGCAGATTGTCGAGGAAAAGTCGAAATATATTCAAGAGAATGATGAATCTCTCATGTTAACTGAATATTTTCAGAACTTGAATCGTCTTGATGCGGCGTTAGACAACAAATTTTACAGAGATAATAACAAAAAATAATTTTCAAGTATATTCGTTTGCCGCATATTTCATGCTTTATAATGCATAGATTACGAATGTATTTCACTGTATGGTCTACGATTGTATTTTTTCTGCTTATAGAAAAAGAATCTTTCACTTCCTGAGTGATCATCATATTTACGTTATTAAGAAACACTTTTCTACAAGGCTCAAAGATATATGTTGGCTGGCATACTAATACTCGTCATAAGTATCTATGTATTCAGAATGCAGTCATTTTTCCCTTGTGTTTAAACTCGGCCAGAAGCATGAATGACTGTTTAACGTAATTAGTTGCAGTTCTCAGCTCCTAAGTAGTTGAGTTTTACATCTGGACTTTTATAATTTTCTTGTAATTACTTAACAATAAAATTGAGTATTATGTAATGTAAGTATATGATGGAATTGAATATCACATTATTTTCATTCTACTAATGAACGGTTACAACAAAAGACCTTGTAACTTCATAACAAGATGTTATAATGAAGAGGTAAAATTTACATTGACTTCAGTGTATCCATCAATTAGGCATTCATTTAGGGTATAAAGTTAGTAAACACTACTATGTCTCGGCTACAACATTTTATTTAAATGTACTCATTCATGCATTAATTCGTTTTTCCTCATGCATTCTCCAATGAGCCCGAAAAAGGACATCACTCTCCTCTTTAAATAAATAGTCAGCCAACGTACAATGTTAAAAGAACCGAGTTGTTCACACTCCTGGGGCACGGTGCAATCGGAATTCCCAACCTACTAGGTTTTTTTAGAAGAAGAAAAACCGCTGTGGAGTATCACTCTGGGAGATATAAAAAATGATACATAATTACAGTTAATTCGGAGAACCCTTTGCTGGTGTAGGTAAAACTGACCGTGACTTAAGATTACAAACTCGTTATTGACATTAAATTAAGTTAAAGGTTTTACATTTAATGGAACATCACTCTGCTAGATACTTCTTTCTTTTTTATTGACCAAAATATATGTGAACAGGAAAAATGAGGAAGATTATTGTCTTAGGAAGTTTACCTTTTTATATCTGAATTGGTTATGGATAATAGCTAGTGAAAAACTATACTTCATTATCTATTTTAGGTAACGACAGTTTGAAAAGCATACATAATAAATCTTTCGTAGACATAGTTATGTAAGAAACATTGTAAATGCATTATGTGAAAAGAATATTGCCAACAGTACTTCAAAATAACTAGAATACATCCCACACATCGTATTTCATATTATCTCATTCATTTAGAAAACTACAAATCCAGTCACTGTATCGTTTAAAAATGTAGACTTTTAAAACTGTCTGATTCGAAACTTCAGATGACGGGATGAATTTTATTGACTGGCAGCGGTGTGGCACTGTGAAAGTGGATTAGGGTCAACTGGCAATTCACCGAATGCAATACTGCTTAATTACTTGGTTGATCCAGATCCGTTTCCAAAATAATTGTCAGCTGACACTTACTTGTGCTGAGTACCGAACCTGACTATGGCAACTCATCGTCTCTCACAAGGACAAAAGAACAATTTCAAGTTTTCAGATTAATGCATATTTTCGTATTATATTGCAAATAGGTGATTTATTAGTTCACTGTAATTAACTGGTTATGCAGTTCTGAAAATCTCAAGGGCTATAAAATTATGAAGATATTCATATTCCTTAATTGAACTTCGTAATGATTCATGGTTGAAGTTACCCGAGGGTGAATCCACTTTTCTCAGTGATTGATGAATTTAACTTATAAGACCCCCATCATTACATTTTATTGAGGATCAACTTTTTGAAAAATCACAATTTTCACAGGTCTTTGATGTTATTTTTATTTTTACTTTGTTATCATTTTTAGCATATATATATATATATATATATATATATATATATATATATATATATATATATATATATATATATATATATATATATATATATATATATATATATATATATATATATATATATATATATATAGTGTGTGTGTGTGTGTGTGTGTATATATATATATATATATATATATATATATATATATATATATATATATATATATATATATATATATATATATATATATATACTATATATATATATATAATGATAACAACAATAATATAATTAAATTATATGTCTGCTACAAAGTAAAAAAACATCAAAGACGTGTATAAAATTATGATATATATATATATATATATATATATATATATATATATATATATATATATATATATATATATATATATATATATATATATATATATATATATATATCATATTTAATACATGATGGTGGCAAAATTTTTTATTCAACAATAGAAGAGCGTCTTTCGTTGTTTGTATAGCAAGTAATGGCGGCTATTTGTCTCTTGTTTAACGTATGCGGTAATTAGTCCAATTGCTTACTCTGAATATTTTCATGAAGTGTTTTGTAATAATCTTCTTCAGGTGTTCCTTCTACATACGTCTACTACGACAGCAACTTGAAGCGATCGTGTAATGCCGGTGACTTGAAAATAGTCATCTTGCATGTTTGCACTTTATCAAAGGTACATAAGGTATAATGCGTCTCAGCTTTCAGCTTTTGCTGGACACTGTTCACAAAGCACTTTTCAAGTTCAGTAAATAACTGGACTATTTTCACCCAGATATGATTAAAAAGTAGCAGCATGATTCATTCAGCTATTCTTCTGATTACATGACTCATTCTTCTGCGAGATTTAAAGAGACAAATTTCTGATACTTTTTTTAATATCTACAGATTTATTTCTAGTTCGATGATTTTTATTTGCAACGGTTTCATTCCTTATAGTAGTGAAAAGATACAAAGAATGAAAGGACCAGAAAAACGCATCTAAGTCTGCATGGAACATTTGTTGAATATTCTAAGAAAAAAAAGTTAAAACGCGGCGATAAGTGTTTCTAAGGACACGCGCGCCCAGACGTATGCAGACAGGAATGGGCACTCAGAAATTGTTGTGTGAAAGTCAAAGGGTCAATGAGACACGTGTAAAAATGAAAATGGCAGAAACTTTATTAAAGAAGAAAAAGAATATTTTAGAGAAATGACAACAAAAAACAAGTTAAAATTGAGGCGAAGTTTCTTCGGCGCAATCGAGTTTTCTGTACAGCGTATAATCTAGGCCACCGAAAATAGATCTATCTTTCGGTAGTCTCGGTATAATGCTGTGTGAGCCGCGGCCCATGAAACTTTAATCACGACACGATGGTGGCCTGTCCTATATCGTTGCCAGACGCACAATTATGGCTAACTTTAACCTTAAATAAAACAAAAACTACTGAGACTAGAGGCCTACACTTTGGTAAGTTTGATGATTGGTGGGTGGATGATCAACATACCAATTTGCAGCCCTCTAGCCTCAGCAGTTTTTAAGATCTGAGGGCGGACAGAAAAAGTGCGGACGGACAGACGAAGCCGGCACAATAGTTTTCTTTTGCAGAAAACTAGAAAGTTAATTTCAGATCGACCAGCTTTATACAATCTTCCCCAGGAATACCAAGAAAGCGAAAGACTGAAAGAGGCCAAAAAGAATTAGGAAAAGGGGTCGGAGTAGGAGGAGGAGGGGGCAAAGGCAGTTCAGGTCAACTCCTGCAGCAGAAGAAAGAATCACCGGAGATCCTGATCTTTATAATCCCTGATTCTCTGGGAACTTAGATTAATGGTTTCAGATCTGGAGATCGTGGGAAATTCTTTTTTGGTTCCTTTAAGGTAATTTTTTCCTCTCATCTGAAATACGAATTCAATATACCTTAGTAATCTTAATTTCCTTAAAAGATGAGCTCCTTAACTCATGCATTTATGTATAGAAGGTTCATGAATATATTTACCATACAGTCATATAAATGCAACATGAAAATCCATAAGTTATTCTTCCAGTTCTAAACCAATAAATCCAATGTATTTAGGCTATTTGGCAGTGCATTTTACTTTTTTTCATAATAAATAGTCACTGCTTGAATATCAACGATAGATAATTAATAGTAAAATATATATTTTTAGATGACAAGACTCCTGAAATTTTAATTAGGTTTAGGGATGATATCTTTAACATGCAACACTTTATTTGGCAAGCGAAAGTTGGATGAGATTAAACTTACTCCCTTTCCACTTTTGGTTTTCGTGTATTTTTAGCCAAGTGAATCGGATGATGAATCGCCTTGTGTGAAGAGAACGAGACGTTGCGGATTAAATACTGATAACTTGAAATACTGGGTCCTAGACGTATTATCTCTTTCTCTTTCTCTCTCCCTCTCCCTTTTCTAAAGCCCTTTCCAGGATGACTTTTCAAACTTGATCAACCAAGATATTTCTTTGGACGGATGTCACCGACCTCCAGGCACATTGGCCAAGCAAATAGAATTTTGGTAGGTTCCAATAACTTGCGCTTTCTTATTATCATAAAGTCTTCATCTAATGTCCATTTCCTGCATGTGTTCCTCCTTTCATTTCAAAGGATTCTGTCTTATTTCATTGCTTGTTGTAAGGAAGACCTTCAAAGGAACCACTTTATTTCGGTTAAAGCAACTTTGTAAATTTAATTTTTTCCTGAGATATATCATATTTAGAAAATTTAGCTAATTGGTCTTTTCAGCACACATGCACATAGGGGCCCTTACACACACTAATACATACATCACGTGCACGCATACAAACACATGAGATATATATATATATATATATATATATATATATATATATATATATATATATATATATATATATATATATATATATATATATATATATATATATATATATATATATATATATATATATATATATATATTCTTACATATTCTTACAAGTATGGCTGCAAGTTGCAATCTTATCTTGTCTGGAATGCTTCTGACTGGGGGACCACACGTCGTAATACAAATGGAAAGGGTTGTTTAATTGAGAATTCAATAAGGGAAGGTCTCAGGAGAGAAATTCCAGGTCTGAATTAATTACATGTATTTACAGGAATCAGAAGAATAAATTACAGGGAGCCATGTATGCTAGGCTCTTGGCACTTTCAGGCTAAAATTAACAATAGACAAAATTAAGAGTGCCACGAAATTGATAATGAGACAAAAATACTTGGACGTAAAGGGCACAGGAGGATGCTGATGTTCTACAGCATTCGCACAACCCTTCTGTAATGTGTGGAGAAGGAACACCATCACTGCATGAACCAAACACAGTCTTATTATTACATTGAATGCAGAAGGCTCAAGGAGTAACGTCAGGATATATTCAGTTAAATTACTAGCAAATCTGAGGGTCTAGCACAATGCAAGGGAAAAGGAAAAACGAAATGAGATAAGAGCAAGAGATAAATGACTGAACACTCCACCGCATAGTGCCTTATTCCTTAAGCGAAGCTCTGCAGTTGTAGGATACAATGGCTCTCAGACGAGTGGGGCCTTCTACATGTGACACTCAGGTACCACTTGGATGGTATGGTGACCGACCAGATAAAAGAGATCGGGCAATAGCTCAGAGGTCACGCTCCGAATCCTGTTACTGGTTCAGTCGACTGGCTGCATCTGTCTCCCGACATTGGCCTCAACCCTGAATAGGCTTCTCTTCCTTCTCGGCTTTCATAGCCCCAAACAATTCAGGTGTCCGGGCTGAGAGGGAGGTTCCTGTTAATTCTGGCTTCGGTCAGTTTCACAGTCCTGTTAATTCCAGCTTCAGGTAGTTTCACGTTTCAGCCTGGGAATAGAGGCCCTGTGTGGGAAGAAGAGGGAATAGCCAAAAAGAAAGTGTCTTGAGACAAATAGCTTTCCATAGGTTTTAGTGAGGGAAAGTTGTAGACCCTAACTCATTTAATGGGCAAAATTTAATTAACAGGTAAGCGTTCTGGTGGCCAGAAAATTCGGTCTCAGAAAACTTGGTCTGGAAAGTTCGGTCTCGGAAAGTTAGGTCTCAAGCTACTGTGCTTTGCATAAGAAATATTTTGTCTGTTTACTTTACATGATAATTATGTTTATATGGTACTAAATAGAAAACATGCAGATTACTTTGAGAACATTTATTGATTACTAAACAGAAAATAAATTCAATAAAACAGTGAGTTAAAATTTGTATTCACCATAAATCTTCAAAAATAAAAAAACTCTAAATTATAAGCAATAGTTCTTAAAAATTCAGTCTGGTTGCTTCCATCATACTCTTCTGCTAACGTCTCAATACAGTTGTCAAATTTTTCATATTTTCCTTTTCGTATTTGGCCTTTCTCCCAGCTCTAAATGTAAAATTTTAATTTGTGTGAGTGCCTCTTCCTTTTCTAGGCCATCAATGAATTTCCAAATGTTGGTTTTTTTTCGCTTACCGTGGAGTGTCTTACGGCTGAATGAAATCCTTCTAATGCATTGTTTGTGCAAGGCAATTTATCCATAAGAGGACTTCTGATATTCTGAAATTCTATAGGATATAAAGGAGCCCTTTTCTACTTCACTGTCCATGGATTGCACTGATATATGTTAATTCAAAGTAACTAACAAAATCCATCAAAAATCCATCAGTACTGATTCGTCTTCACAGAGTTCCTCAAAAGCATCAATCACTTAGAAATGAAATAGGAAGTTCGGTACAAGAATTAAAACAGTGTGACTGAATAAAAAGAACCTTTGTAACAGACCACTTTACCTTATAGAAGAGGTGGCTTCAGCATGGATGATGATGGTGGAGGAGGGCTTAAGGGGCTTCACTGGTAAGAAGACTGAGGCCCTACAAAATGGAACCATGTGGCAGGAGCATGGCATCCTGAAGGAGGCAGAAATGCAAGGGGAGGGATGGTGACTTGCTTGCGCCCAGATAGGTCTCTAACTTCTCGCTTCTTAGGTGAGGCCTTTTAAGACATCATTTCAGGGATTATGATGCTTCCTTGAGCAGATGGAGCTAGTGGCGTTCCTCTATGAGTGCGCATCATTTGATTCTGGGTCCCCATATGGTGAGCCAATTTCACGTTTCCTACAGGAGCTGCACTTTCTCTTAGTCTGCTTTATTCTGCCTCTTGCCAGAAATTAATCTCCTCACAGCCCTGTGCTCTGAAAAACAAAGGGCTTCTAACAGTCACATGTTCAAAGAGAGAAAGTGGGAGATATATACAGAGTGCAATTAACAGATTTAAGAAGGGGCCAATATTCCTTTTGCCCTTCCTTGTTAGGGAGTGCTAAGCAATGCATTATATTCTTACTTCTGGGTTTTGAATTAAGCTTTTGGTAACATGGATGATTGGGAAGATGTAGCAATATATATATATATATATATATATATATATATATATATATATATATATATATATATATATATATATATATATATATAATTCTGTAGTTGGGAAGATATTCATTTCTTGAAAACTGTCAGCTGTCTGTTGTACTGGGTGCTTTCACTGAGCTTACAGTTACCGTGCTCAGATGTCAGCTATCTTGAAATTTTGCAAGTGATTTAAAATATTGGTTTAAAATGAAAATTATGTTTCCCTTAAATACATTTATTCTAGTCTCCAAAACTATATAACTTTCCACCTTTTAATGGGTAGTAGTGACCGAGTTTTTATCTTGAAAGGCACAGTGTAAAATTCTTGGACTTAGAATTTTACGTGGTCTATGGGCATTCAGAAATTTTATATAAGTTCACAAGACAATTTGAGCTTTCACTGTCACCTCTCCACACATCTCACACACTCCCTGCCCTGATACCTTTTTCCAACTGACTCTACTTCCAGAGTCTCCGTATATATGGCATTCATTCGATGCCAAAATTTTGTATAATTTTCACAAGTTTCGTCCATATGGGTTCCCCTTTTCCATTAATGTTTCACGTTTAATTATCTATACATTTCGTTCAACGGTTGCTATCAAGTTGATGTTATAGTCCACAAGGGGTTACCGGCGAGGTCAAGATCTTAATTAGTTCTTTTTCCCAGAGCTATATGAGGTAAATACTTTAATTCGTATGGGTGAGGATCAGTCAAACTCGGCATCTGGGCTCGCTTAGTTCGTTTTCGCCATGTTTCTGTTTTCCTCTCTGTCTTTATCAATAATTTTCTGCATGACCTCATGCGTTTATTAAGACGGTTTATTCAGTTACAGACTAGATTCCAATATATATATATATATATATATATATATATATATATATATATATATATATATATATATATATATATATATATATATATATATATATATATATATATATGATATAGCCACAATGCCCTCTTAACTTCTGGGATTCTTCGTGCTTTTTTGGATATGCTTATCACTACAAAGCCGTAAGATCCAAGCGCAAGAAATTGAAGTGGCTGTGATGCCCGGTCACGGGAAACGAACCCGCGTCACCATAATCACAAGGAGGTTATGTTGCTGACCTGACCACAAGAAGGATAAAAGTCTATTACCTCTCGTACATACATATACCTGTCATTTTCAGATATATTTATTAGACCTGGAACAGACGCATCCTCACCGCCACAGCCAAGTGGACAATCGTTTTTATATACGAGAGGTAATAGACTTTTATCCTTCTTGTAGTCCTGTCGGCCACGTGACCTCCTTGTGATTATGGTGACGCGGATTCGTTTCCCGCGACCGGGCATCACAGTCTCTTCATTTTCTTGCGTTTGGATCTTATAGCTTTGTAGTGACAAGCATATCCAAAAAAGCGCGAAGATTTCGAGAAGTTAAGAAGGCATTGTGGCTATTACAATTACATATATATATATATATATATATATATATATATATATATATATATATATATATATATATATATATATATATATATATATATTTATATAACATAAAACCATTCCTTTTTGTCCTAGTATTTAAGGGATAAAAGTATTCATCCCAGAAAAATATAAATCCATCAGTGGGGTAAGATTAAGAAGAGTAGTCGATAGCAAACCGAAGACACAAATTTACATATAAGAGTATGTGGAAAGACCAAGAGAAAATATTTATAATAAAAGATCACAGATAATAAATTCCCTGAAGGTTACAATATCATAGTGAAAGCAACAGGAAACTAATTAACAAACTCCTGAACTGATTAATGAATATTGTCAAGAGCAAATATCTTTCCCGTCCTTCATCATAAATCATAACGAGATAAACGTAAACATCATGCTGATTAGCATTCCATTGTTATTAAAGTGGTTAAGAAAAGTTGAATAATCAGCTGGAAATTAGAAGAGGGAAAGTGAGAGTAAGGGCATGTATCTGGTTTTGATTGCTGAGATGATGCCTTTAGGATTCAGCATTTGTAACTCTTAGGGATTATGATCTGGAGCTCAGGAAAAATATTAGGCCTACTATTTTTATAAAACATTATCAGGTTAAAAGCATTTACATTAACTCACTTCAGGTGAAAAGAAATGAATTTAAAATTAAGGCATTTTCTCTTTAGTAATAAATTTTGTCTTCAACAAACATAAGCCATTTGTAAACATGAACGTCACTCGAACACAAACAGACTGGTTATGAGGAGACCCTCGAACATCTTTCAAAACCTTGTATATAATTAACTGTCATTTGGCATCTTTACGGTGTGGTGCCAACGAAATCATGAAAGGTTATTGAAATACCGATAGCCACTCCAGGATAATAAAGTAACACCATGTGGAAATTTAATAATGGCGCATCTAGTGAACGAAAATGTATTGCTGGGAAATTTTGTTACCGTAAATATTAGGATGTGACCTGGGATAAATTAGGGGCAAGTGGTCAATGCTCTCCAGAACAGCATCCTTGGGAACTGTTGCCAGCAGGTTTTATTATCATCCACTGCTTTCTCCGCCAGTTCCCTCCATCGATCTTCCACTGCTTTCTCTGCCAGCGACATCAAGATGAAGAAAAGAAGGGAGCTTTGATCAGATGAGGAAAAGGAAGAGTTTGAGAACTCCAGAAAGCTCTGAAAAGCTGGAGATAAATATACATATGAACAAAAATAGTAGCTGATGGTGCTAGTGTCCCTTCAGGCAGCAGCAATGATGCTGTGGTGAACTTCACCTTGATGGCGGTGAGGTTTCGATGGAGGATTTAGAGGAGGAGGAGGAGGAGTATTTGCCCAATTATTATTGTTGAAAGCAGTAAGTGGGGCAGTGGCCACTGAGGACGCCGAAATGGATGGGATGTCAGCGATTGATCGATGGGACTTTCCTGATGATGAGTAAAATCCCTGAAAAGAGGAGGTCAGGTAATCTTGGAAGATACGGATGACATCCAGAGTCGGAGGAGAATAAGGGTTGTTGGGAGTGGCATTAAGCTGATTACCATTCCATGTTATAACAAGAGGTTACAGCAAAAGTAGAAGAGTGAAGGTCTGGAAATTCTTTGAAGAAAGGTCACTTGTTCTGAAGTGAGTGGGCGTGAAAGGATTGCGGATTGCTGAGTTGATGTCCCTCAGGATTCCCATTTGTAACTCACAGGGGATTAAATCTTGAGGTCGAGAAAATGGTTGACAGACTTCTATTTTTATAAAACATATTCAGGTTCTTCCATTTAGAAAACACACTTCATCAGAAAGGAAGCCAAAGAGGGATTACCGATGGTATATTTTCTTATTTTACTTGTTTAAATAAATTATATCACAAACGTAAGTTTCCATTTCATTCACTCAAACACCATTTTCTCATATATGTTCCTCACATGCTGTTTTTAGTATTTTGCTCATGCTAACAACACTTATTGCATTCCTAGACAGCAACTGAAGACCAAGTTTAATTTGTCTTGATGAGCCAGTGTTAGACTACAAGTAAAAAACAAAGTTTCTGACATCTTGGATAGCCATGCTAAGGCACAGGCCCTCCAGGAAAATATCATGGTCTCCATCCAGTCACCTCCGTGTGAAAATTGGCGCAAATTTTTGAATGTCGGAATGACTGCAATAAATGTCAGCTCACCTGAGGTGACACCAAAATGCGGTCCTCTCCATCCATTCACCACCATGTGTGTGTCCAAAGAGGGAGCTGGGAGCCATAAAGCCTGATTCATCACACTCTATCAGAGGTGACATGTTCACAGTCTGGAAACGTGGCTATACTGTAGGGTTAGTCCTGCAACTCCCACATGGTTTTGGCCGACCTTCTGTAATTCAGGCATAACGACGCCATAACAGTTGACAGACAACAGCTGGCGGTGCTACAAGCTCAGCGCAAGATAGGGGATCCACGTGAACTGCCACGACAAAGGACCTCACCCCAACTTGTCAGTGACAGAGCGTTTCTAATAAAGTCTTAATTTTAAGTTTATTTTTATGTATGTGTAATGTGTACAGTACTCATACACTTGTGTAATGTATTTTTGTACATCGGTTGTATATTTTTCTTATAAATATGTATGTTTGTGTTTTATATTAAATAAATTATATTTGCAATATCATGCCTGGCTCTATCCTCTTTCTAATTACTAAGTATTGATGCTGAATAATCAACATGGGGTTTGAAAAATATCTTTTATTAAATTAACCCTTACAAATATAAGTACACAACAAACAACAAATGAAACGTAAAAAGACTATCTAAGTATACATTACTGAATTTTAAATAAGTCCAAAATACTATAGTAACATATTGCAATTGAAAAAAAGGACAACAGACTGAAAAAAATACATTTATATTTACAATAACAAATATCTTTGTATGTCGACTTAAAAAAATTTTATATCATATCAGTTTACTTTTTCAATGTTGTAATTTAAAGGACAAAATAACCACAACATACATCTTATTTGCACACAAATATTAAGTTATTCATTTTATTAGTATAAATGCATTTTTAGACATTTGTAAAACAGTTATTTTTAAACAATTATATGTATATTGTTTATACTAAATCATGATTATCCTATACACTGAGTCTTCAACGAAAATAAAATATTGTTTTAGCATGTTCCATTGTTCAACTTTGCATATTTGTTTGCAGTGTTTGTTTTTAGTTGGAATCATACCTGCTCTGACATTTTTACTCCTCCAGCTACCAGGTATACATGCATTGACGGGGTGTGATCTCCTTCTTGTCTGTGCGCATTTTTTTATGGGAAGATTATGCAGAACACATGCGGACAACAAATGGTTTCTACATGGTCAGGTTTCAGGCATATTGCAGTGTGGAATATTCAGAATCTGTTTAATAATATGAAAGCATTCTACACCATTTGTGCCCTTTTAAATTTTAATTAATATCCATTTCCTTTAGGCCTCTTTTGTTATTAGGGCTTCATTTTAAGATAATTCCATGCAGTAGGCATCATTCAATGGAAATAGTTTTCAGGAGATACATTATATGTTGACCTGGCAGGGCCTCAGGTTATACTAGTGATTTGATTCCTGTTGAAACATACAAGTAATGGGCAAAAAAATCTAGATATTTGTTTCTATACGTTGATTTTCAACTTATATAGTTGTTTGCAAGTAATATGTCTTAATTGTAGTTGATTATTATTACTTCATTTTGTTACTTTGATGGGTTTTTAGTTCATTGAATAAATGGTGTTATTTTTAAATTATGTTTATTGCTTATACTAATGCTAAAAATATTTACATGGAAACATGACTCAATGGGTTTACAAAAATGTTATTTCTTTTACATTGACTCATACACAAATTAGATTAAAAAGAGGCCCCATCAATCGCCGCAAGCTGTTTTATACACCCGACGCAGCGCTGACACTCGTCATCAGGTCCTTAGTGCGCTTCATTCTTTTGCCACAGACATGCCCGAACCTCTTTGGGGACCCTCGCGGTTTTTCACTGTGAACGGAAAGCAACCACTGGGACCCAGCAATAACATTGTCCCATATATTCAACGATGAATGGCAACGGATTCACTTCTACGCGTACGCTATGTGCAACCACGCAAAATGACATTTGATGTGATTCAGAGGATGGTATCGTGTTGAACTGCGGTGTTATATCGAAACTAGCAACACGTACGTGGCTCCAGTTGTTTTATGGCTGGGATAACCCTGCAGTACGAGGACAACCGAGGTTCCGCCCCGCATGTCCACGATCTTAAATACGCATTACGGAACTTTTCATTAGTGTTACGTGCTGTTGCCAACTACCAGCTTTCCATTCGGGCCACTTCTGAACAGCGCGTGGGCTGATACGTGAATTTGAACGGGGCTTTAACCTTTTGACCTGTTCAAAACCATGTTGGGCAGGGCTTACGTCAACTGGGTTAGCGTGGTCACATTTCACATTTTGGCGCCATGGCTGCTAGGACCTTACCTGTGGTAAACGCGTGCTCCAGGGTTCCCGCCTCGCATGGGAGTGGGTCTTCTTTGGCGTCCAATAAAGACGCAGCAACCCTGCCGCTACAGCGGAAATTGATGTGGAATGTCTCAGGCGATTCAGACCCGTAGATGACTACACACACGCACACCTGAGAGTTACCACATCATCTTACTGGTGTAAGAGATCCACATCATCCTTATATTTACGTAAGGTTTCGGTACTCAGAGATACAGAGACAAAGTAGCCCATGGGATCCTGTTAATACCCTGTGAAACGTCGAAAACATCAAGGTATGAAAACCATTCCTATGCTGTCTGAAAGAGAGGATTATGCCATCGTCAGAGATACCGCATTATTTCATGAAAGATTTTTCATAGAGATTTTTTCCTAGCTTATGGTAGGACTCTTGAAGTATCGAGCAGTCGAACTAGAAAAGTTTATTCATTACTATAGCTTTGGAAATGTTTACATTCGCTATAAGGTGGACAATAGAGCTACATTAAGGGTTAGCAAAAACATTTAATAATCGCGGTATTCATCGTAGATATTCTGGTCGTCTGGCTGATTTTCAAGTTTGTGATTTTGCACTTATGCGCTTTTTTTTATTTATAATTCTTCTCCTTAATTCGTGTTCATAAGTTGGCCCTCTGAAGAAGGTAATCAGTTCAGCGATCCATAATACGCACTGAAGTCCAGTTTAGTGCCCATTTAGTTTTTATAAGGCGAAAGAATACAGGCCTTCGTTTTCAGAGCCTTTATAATATTTTTTTTTCTTTCACAATGTATGAAATTCAAGAAAGTTTTATTCATTGTCTGAGTATAAAAACCTCGTTTTTCTATTGGCATTTCACTTTTTTTATTTGTTAATTATTTTCATCCATCAAGATTTTATTTTATGTACGATTTCTTTTGTTACACGCAGTTTGTAAATTTTGAATAGAGCCATAATCATAATTGCTATGATTTGAAGTACTGAGTAGAACAAAGGTTCTTGAATACAAAAAGTAGATTTTCTCCAGGGAAAAAGAAAACGTTGCTAACTAAAAATCAAGATTTCGTCTCATTCAGGTCGATTCAAGAAATCCAAATCTTAAAGTTCTGCAAGTTGCCTCCACTTGGCTCTTATCGTTAGGGGCTCTCATGGGGTATCCGGAGAATGGCTTGTCCTCTTATGAACATGACCATTGTACAGAGGACGGATGTGTCATTCTCAGGAAGTATATAGATAACTGTGTTTTTTATGTAATAGTCCTTTTTCGTGTACCATTAAGAGTTGTAATGGCATTAAAGGTTAATAATTAAAGCAAAAAACGACGAATAGGCAAGGAGAAGAGCATTAGCAATATGTTTTGACAATTTATAGACAACTCAGGTTTTCAAAATGGAAACATCATGTCCTATGGATGTATAAGAAATAGCAAGTCTTATTGATGTATATGATATTTCCACATACCTCTGAATTCATTCATTAATAGTTTGAAGAGTTCCGCAATTTTATTCCTGTCTGGTTAATGAGAGTCATTTATTCGCTTTCCTTGGCGTTGCAATACTGATTTTCCTTTTTTCGTCTTTTCTTGTATCGATTACGTCATTTGATTCACCTCGCCGTCGAATAAGAAGACACTTTGATTTTTCTAATATTCCAAATATCCCTGATATCTATCGTCGTGTACGTCGTTTTCTGTGTGCGTATGCCCGCATGTATGTGTGTGTGTGTGTGTGTGTGTGTGAGAGAGAGAGAGAGAGAGAGAGAGAGAGAGAGAGAGAGAGAGGGTTCAAATTAAAATGGATTGTACCCATAAAAGATTTAAAGCACTCTTTTCCTGACCCATTTATTTTTGAACAGTAATCTGAAAATACAATAAATCATTTTAAAAGCGTTGGAATATATTCAACGAAAGCGATAAAACTTTATGGATAGCATTTAACAAAGCAATAAAAAATGCCAGTATTAATTTCGGCAATAAATACGTCATACTTTCTTTAATGTTTTGCTGTATATTCTATTCCGTTAAAAGGCTACGTTAAATTACGATACATAATAAAGCTAAACCTTAATAGGAAGAAAATAGAAGGAAATGAAGGTGTAATGTAAATAAAGCAAATGCATTCAAAGCAGAATAACGTGAATATGAAATCTACGAACACCTTCAAGAATCTCGCGTCAACTTTTCGAAGTAATATTGTCCCAAAAACCTTTATTATTCCGTATAATCTAATCATATATCTTCATCATTCCCGTCACTACAGCTTTTCCTTAGAAATTAATTATTGTAATTAATTGAAGTTATCAGTATGATGCAATGTCCTTATGTAAAAAAATTGCCAACTCTGCATCATCATTTTCTAAAGTGGAAGATGATATATGAGCTTCGATAAAGGCGATCAGTGATCGGTGAATTACGGTGGTAGGTTTTTGCTTTATCCTTTTTTTTAATTTCTTTGCTCATTTATTATGTAATTAGTTTTTTTTTTCAAGTACAAATAAACCATTTAATTGTTTCTGTTAAATTTATTAAACAAAGATAATCGAAATTTCATATCTTTGTTGCATATAAATGAAATACTGGAACCTTAATTCATTTATTTGCTAGTCCTCTACCGTCGCCCGAATTCTAGATCCCAGTCACTGGGGAACGATCATTTGAAACCTAATGATTACTAAAATGGTTTGTGGTATACGTACTGTACACTCACGATACTTGACACTGCATCACTTTATGAAATATATCATCAACACATTACTTCGGTAAAGGGAAATTGGCTCAACAGTCACTTCATACATTCCGACTTTGGTTACCATATACAAGTCTATTCCCTGTCAAATCTTTCCCAGTCACCCACTTATCATCGTATGACATTTTCTCCAAAATTCCTTTATAAACCAACCGTCGTCATTCTTCCTCATTCTTCATTGTTATTATTAAATGCTCCATCTCCCTGGTTTACATTTACCCACCTAACCATACATTTCTTCCCAGGAATGTTTGCTCAGGTGTACCGATAAATGTTTGTTTTCCTTACCTGCTTCCATCAACTTCGTTCTTGAATACAGTCTTCATCCTCGTGTGTAGTGTTGCATGATCATCTGACGGTCTTGCAACTGTATTCCAATAATCTTTTTACTTCAATATGACCCTACAGCCAAAAACGATCCGTGCTGAGTCTGTGAGCTAATCTATGAAAATTGCTTACATCTCGGAAGACATTCTTTCCGTTCGTTGACCTTAACCCTAGATCACTTTTCATCCATATTATCCGTGTATGCTATTCCTACGTTTTATGAAACTAACTTGTCCTTATTGCAGTTACAGGCAAAGTTTCACTCGTTCTCTCAAACTAAAACACACCTTATGTCGACTTTGGCTATAATCATCACACATACCAAATTGCAGCCCTCTAGCCTCAGTAGTTTCTATTTTATTTAAGGATAAAGTTAGCCATGATCGTGCTTTTGGCAAAGCTATAGGTGCCAAAAACACAGGCCACCACCTGGCCGTGGCTGAAAGTTTCATGAGCCGCGGCTGAGAGTTTCATACAGCATTATACGCTGTACAGAAAACTCGATTGCGCCGAAGAAACTTCTGCTAATTTTTATTTATTTATTTATTTATTTTTTTTGTCACAAGAGCCTCCTTCACAACGGATTTAGCAAAGGCGGCTGCTGATTCTGCAGTGTCATCACTTCTGGTATGATGAGAAGACCATATACGGTGTATATGTATACAGGATATATGTATATACAATCAGCAGCCGCCTTTGCTAAATTCATTGTGAAGGAGGCTCTCGTGACAAAAAAAAAAAAAAAAATAAATAAATAAAAATGAGCAGAAGTTTCTTCGGCGCAATCGAGTTTTCTGTACAGCGTATAATGCTGTATGAAACCCTCAGCCACGGCCCACGAAACTCTCAGCCGCGGCTCATGAAACTTTCAGCCACGGCCAGGTGGTGGCCTGTGTTGTTGGCACCTATAGCTTTGCCAGAAGCACGATCATGGCTAACTTTAACCTTAAATAAAATAGTAACTACTGAGGCTAGAGGACTGCAATTTGGTATGTTTGATGATTGGAGGATGGATGATAAACATAACAATTTGCAGTCCTCTAGCCTCAGTAGTTTTTAAGATCTGCGGGCGGACAGAAAAAGTGCGGGCTGACAGACAAAAAGCCATCTCAATAGTTTTCTTTTGCAGAAAAGTAAAAAACCCTGAATGGGATAATACAGGGGGTTTACTCTCAGTTCGTCAGCAAAAAGATAAATCTGTCAGTCACCAATGACTTCGTTTTCTTTATTGTTAAACCTTTTTAGAGATCGGTATTGAATTGAGAGATGCAAGTTCCGTCAATGTCTCTCATGCAAAAGACATTAAAAAATTCATGAGTACACTACATTTTAGTACATCATGTCAGGGAATTTCACTTTTATATTCAAATCACGTAACCTATGATAGAGAAGAAAGGATTGATTTCCGAAAAGAAAAGAGCTGGTTACACGGCGTATGCACTCTCTCTCTCTCTCTCTCTCTCTCTCTCTCTCTCTCTCTCTCTCTCTCTCACACACACACACACACACACACACACACACACACACACAGAGTAAAAGCCCCAGTAAAAGCAGCAGTCTTGGGTTATTTATATGAAACAGCTTCTTAGGTGAAAGAAATATTAAATGTTCCTTTGAAGAAATGTTATCTATAATTGAATATTAATTCTTCATAAGACGTTGGATTCGTCTTAATGACAGATCAACTCTTGTTCCTGGGAGAAAATTTAGGAATTCAATGCTACACAGAAAAATTTTAAAATCTTCCTTGAATGATCTAAAATGCTTTTCCAAAGGGTTTGTATCCTGGAGTAACAACTGTGGATGTTTCTGATTTTTTATTTTTGTCCTATTTATTTTTATTTCCGGAATGTTTTGATTTTTTTGCTAAATAGTTTCCATGATCTAATATAATTTTCGAATCTACAATCCCTCTGATGGGAAATATACGTTGTCAATAACCGGAGAACGATGAAGAATTGCTATGTATTATCATGACTTAATCTACAAAACTGAACATCAAGAGATGTTCACACGTTTGCATGAACATCAGTATGATATAACAACTGCAACGTTTAGCCAAAAGGTATTTTAATGCAACTACCGAAATGTAACTTTTTTAATTTGTCTCATTTTTTTCGAGGGCAATTGCACTGCGTATTATTGGCTGCATGACTGAATCAATTAGCTGATGAAAAGAGACACATCATTAATTACTCGGAAGAACGTGAAGTGCAGTTCTAGGAGTAAAGAGAGAATCTGTTCCCCTGCTGATTATTGTGTCTCCCAGGTCTGTGAAATATGTATGGTATAATTGTCATCTCTGATTTAACGCTAGCAATTTAAGATTACATCAACAGCTTTTTTTTCGATCAGCAAACAAAAACAAAACTTTAACGTTGGCTCTGATACCGCAATGCCAGATTACTTAATTAATCCTTGGGAATAAATATGTATAAAGTTTCATATCCTTTTTAATCCGTTAATGTAGTTTACAAAATGTCTTGAAGCTCAAGTTACCTAAAGAAGGCATATATTTTGGAACCGTTAACGACTCTAATACAATGGCTTTATTAGAAAATTACCTGTGAAAGTAAGATCATTCTAAATTTTATTAATCGGATAAGAAAACTACATGGTTTTAATAATTTACAGATAACATAATAGGTTTTAGTTTCAATGACTTTCAACTAGAACCCTAATTAGATTTAGAGCTTGGTCTACCAGTTAATATGATGAAACAACACAATACGAGATGCAAATTGCAACGACCGACAAACAGAAAGTGATGCTTTCCAAACCTCCGTCTTACTGAGTTTTCTCGAGTAATTGATTTCAGTGTCCAGTAAGGGTACTGAAGTGCTGATTCAGGCGGTCAGTGAATTTATGGGCGTATTTTATGAAAGTATTTGTTGTTGCAAAATATTCTTTTCGGAGTGACATCCCTGGAGAGCATAATTTTTGTACGGAATTAAGTATCGCGCAGGTAATATTTCCTAATTTCGCACAACAGGTGAGAAAAATCTTTTTCAGTGAAAGTAGATAGTAGTTTCAATATCAGTTTTTTTCTATACTTGTCTGTGACCTAAACACTAACCGTAACACATTTCTTAAGAGTAATGAAAGCAGCATAAGGAATTGGGGATAAAGTTTGTTGAACATTCTCACTTTATTCTTACCTTTATCAGGACGATTGTTTCCTCCTGCGTCGGTTTGAGTAGTATATATAAAGAGGGAACAGAATAGATCCATTACGGAACATTCGAGAGAGTCAAGTTTGGGGAGAAATTAGTCTTGAATTGATGACGATGAAAAGCATCTGGCCTAACTGACAGGACAAAATATTTCTGAAAATTTACATCGTTCGTAGCTGGTTGCATATTTGTGGTATCTAATGTAGACGAAAGAGGGGATGTGCAAAAATGGAAATGTGTGATTGTTACATGTATTTTGGATGAGAGAAAAGATGAAACAAGGGAGGTAGAAAAGAACGAGTAAAACAGTGGAAAGAGTTTAGAATCGTACAAGGAGGCCCAACTGAGTGTATCAGAGATGTTTGAGGGAAGCGTGGATGTGTTAATAAAAGGAATAATGTAAAAGCCCCTGAGATGAATTCTTTGCATTGTTAAAGTGTTGAGAGAAGAACTGATGGCGTAACAGTTCTGTAAATACTTAGGAGAGGTGTTGAAAAAATAGTTAAGGAGTTAAAGAGGTGTTTGACCATTGAAAAGATCTTAGGGCTGGCCGAAGGATTAGCGAAAGGCTAAGAACCAACTAGTTACTTAGTGACTGGACATGCTAGTTCAAGATGGAATTTATATCACTGCCTTTATTGTGGAAAGAATGGACGACGATTAGGCTGGTGAAAGGACGATTACAGATTGATGAAAAGAGCTTCTAATTCAGAAGTGTAGGAAGAAGGAGAGAAAGACTAAGAAATGGCTGAACGGATGGCAAGAAAGCGGTACTGGAATGTAAGGGCTCTCATATCCAGGGTGCGTGAGAGCGCTTGAAAGATGAGAGTGAATGCACACTGCGTGTAAGTGTGAGAATTGGCTAAAGTTGTGAGAATGTTAGTGCACAAGGGTTTCATCCACGATTCAGGAGTAGAAAAAGGAGCGACCTTTGTGTTATCGTTTCGCTGGTGCCACCTCATGTTCAGAGAAACGTCTTGCTGCTGGAGATTGAACTGTAGTGTCTTACAAACAGAGTTTACTCTTTTTTTACTTTGAAGATGACAGGTCAGGGTCACAAAACAGGTTACGATTCTTGATGTTATGCTATCATTTGGGCCACGAAATGGTAATTAGTAGCGTATTTCAATTATAATTTTTAATGCATAAGATATTTACTTTGTGGATTATATTTTACTGTATGTACACTCGGAAACCACAATCTCCGACCCACCTAGATCGTGCTTCGAGTTTACCAGTGGGGCCTTTCTGGACGGCGGGCAACGCCAACCATCACGGATTGAAACACTCTAACACCTTTTGAACTCTTCCGGATTTTGCTTTGGGTGTATTTTTTTTTTTTTTTTATGAGTTTGCTGCATATAATGCAAAGCGGTCATGGTATGATTGTACAGACAACACTGTGTTGAACTCTACAACCTGTATAATATCGAAACGAAGAAAAAATGCCCGAAACTGCCGGGTTGTAGTTAGAAAGGGGAGGGGAGGGAAGGGTAGAACATGATCATGATCATCATCATGTGTGTCTCTCTCTCTAATCATCATGATTATCATAATCATCACCATAATCATCATTATCTTTGACCAAGATCTTTCTCTCTCACATCATCATCATCATCTCTGCTCTAAATGACCACAAAAATACATAACACTCATATAAGGAAAAAGAGAGAGAGAGACAGAGAGAATGGCACGTCGACAAAGCCCACTACCTTTTCAGCAGACGTTTAAACCAAGATTAGGCAAATCCTGCTCCTACTCATTACGTTAGCTTGGTCGGTGCTGTGATTCGTCCACTTGTGTGACGCTGCTTCAGATTGTCATTTTCACAATGCACGCACGCACACACAGATTCTACCCTTCCCTCCCCCCTTTCCTAACTACAACCCGGCAGTTTCGGCATTTCTTCGTTTCGATATTATACAGGTTGTAGAATTCAACAGTGTTGTCTATATAATCATACCATAACTGCATTATATGTAGCAAGACTATAAAAAATAAAAAAAAGCAAATCGAAATCCGGAAGAGTTCAAAAGGTGTTAGTGTTTTCCAATCCATGATAGTTGGCGTTGCCCGCCGTCCAGAAATGCCCCGCTCATGAACTCTGAGCACGACCTAGGTGGGTCGGAGATTGTGGTTTCCGAGTGTACTGCATGCTTATTATACGTTTATAATAAATTCAGGCTTTCATTATCACATGTTTATCCACTGAGCGGCGCAGTCTGATACGTAAGCATTATTACATGAACTATCATTGCTCTCCCGTCACACGTTCATCATGTTAATGAAAGTAAACATCTGTTACTTGGAAAGCTTTCTTCCATCTTTTACATTTAATAGTAAATCAGTTCCTGTATATATCAAACAAAGATTTAAAATTTAAAATTATGAACATCCCAAAGCTTTCTTCCATCTTTTACATTTAATAGTAAATAAATTCCTGTATACATAAGACACTTAGAAATTTAAAATTAGGGTTGATGACATCCCAAATCACAAAAAAAAAAACCAGTGTGAAATGGTGTTAATCCTCTACAAAAAAGAGTGTTTGCAGTCACCTTTTCATCCAGCAAGACTTATTTTTCGTTGATTTTGGGAGCCAAAATTTCTTTTTTCATACAAACAGTTAATAAAAGCACAGTTGCGAAGTCAATACATTTTACTTAAACTTTTTACGTCGAAACTTTTGCCAAGTTTAATCCATTCAAACATTTGTATCTGCCGTTATCTAAATGGATCTTTTAGTCACCTTTGCCTGTCGAGCATGAATAAAACGTTTGGCCATACACCTGTTACTTGGAAAGCTTTTTATTTTATTTTTTACATTTAATAGTAAATAAATGAAAATATATATCAAACAAAGATTTAAAAGGAAAACAACCCAAATAACAAAAGAAATAGGCAGTGGTGTTAATCCTCTGAGAAAAGAGCTTATGGTCGTCCGGTTCTCATAGGTTCTTTCTTTAATTTTGGGAGCCAAAATTAACCAGAAAGTCCAAAGTAGTAAAATCAAGGAAGTTAAGGATTAATACATTTTACCAAAAACCTTTAAAACAAGTAATAATTAAACTACATTTGTTGCCTCAAATATTTTTAGTCACCTAGTTAAATTTTAGAATTAAACGTTTGACAATTAACAATCCATGCAGCCCAAATAATTATTTTTCAGTATAATGGCCACAAAACTGCAAGTATATATAAAAAAACTTTAATGGTATTCATAGTTAAAAATAAATTAGAAAAAAGGCACTATTAGTGCGAGATAACGTTCTTTCGTCCAGTTCTTTTAGGTTCTATAAAGAATTTGACAGAACACTGACCAGAAAGTCCATGAGAAATCAAGGTAAGGGAGCAAAACACCCATAAAAAACCTTGAAAACAAGTTTATTAATGCTACATTTAGTAAATTATTTACAGGAGAGTTCTGGGTTATAAACATAGTCAACTGTACAATAAATAATAAACATTAACAATGCAGTAGCAGCCCAAATTATTAAAAGTCAGTAATAGTCAAAACATAGTCAACTGTCTTACAATAATAAGCCATATACTTGCTCAGCACATCACAAACTAAATCAAAATAACTTCAGCCATGTTTAGCCATAAAGTACTTGACAGTCAAAAATAACCACTAACCACAACGGTAGCATAAACAATTACATTGACGTAAATAAACAATGTCGTAGCATTCACACCCATAGTTATAACAAATCTCAGCTGTCAAAAGGATGAATTATCCAGCGTACACCATGAAGACATTGCGAACTACAGATGGATCAAGGAGGAGGTCGAAACGACCATACTGCTGTCGTGGGGGATGGGCGGGGACGATCTCCACCGATGACCAAGGTTTTAGGCAACATCCATCCTTAAACAGCAGATCCCAACAGTTCACGAAAACCGGCTACTCAAAACAAAAATTTCATGTTGAGACCCTACCGGCGTTGTCATCTCAACCTGCAGGGGTCACCAGGTAACCAACGCCTGCTGCCGTCGAGACCTTAATTTGTTGCTGTGCTAAACCCACCTGACGGTGGTAAAAGTCAAACCACAGACATCGCCTCGCCTCACCACAGATATAAACAGGAGGGCAGGTAAACAATGAAACAGACTAAACAAGGCTGTTCCATTTCAAACAATCGTAAAACCTGACAGTCCAGTATTATCTTCGGAATCATAAAATACAATGCAAAGTATGGCTGAGTTGAGGCTGGTAAAGATCTCATATGCACACAAAGGTTTTATGTGATTTTGAACAAATCCTTTATTTGAGTTTTTTTTTTTTTTTTTTTTTTTTTAAGGGTCACTAAATGTAGAGAAAATTTTATGATAAGAAAACACTGCTGAATTCAGAATCACTGCCTTAAAAGGTCCATTTCCATGGTTTGACAGGATAAAAAAAAAAAAAATTATTCTTGCAAACTCGTAGACACCGTCATGAAATGTGGCCTTTAGTTTAGTAGTCGATGCGGATAAGAGAAACCTGTCTAATAAGAACGTAATGGTTAATTACTGTGCATTTCAGGGCCGTGACTAATTGATTTTCGCTGATAAAATCTTACCAAAGCATCAGATATGGATCGTATTTTGGAAATAGCTATTTGAAGCCACGGCCTCATGGGCAAAAATATGCAGTGATGTCTAATGTTGATAATTAAGGCACTTATCAGAGTAAACAAAAAAAAAAAAATTAAAGGGAAACTTAGCTAAATCTAGCAGGTTTGTAGACAGAAGGTAGTAAAAAGTCATTACTGAGGGCCCTCCCATTCATTAATACTGTGGTATGACGTACAGTACTTTACTAGACACCCTGCCCGTATACTTTATGAATGAAGATCAGATGTTGGTAGTAGTAGTAGTAATAGTAGTAGTAGATGGAATTTTTATATTGTTTCACACACTCAAACACCTACCCTACATTCTCTCTCTCTCTCTCTCTCTCTCTCTCTCTCTCTCTCTCTCTCTCTCTCTCTCTCTCATCTTTTCGATGAGTCGTGTCTCTAAGTAGAGTACAGTAAGGGAGTGGGCATCAAATGAGAATATTAATTGTGTAATGGAGTTCCATGACGTAATTCACGTTTCCTTTAATTTGAAATATGCAACAAGTCTTACAATGACACTCTGTGAAGACAACCATTGTTACCCCGGAGTTTCTGTTGTGGCTTTATATTGTCTCCTCAAAAGTTCCGGTTCACGTGTACCTGCGTAGTCCTGCTAAATGAATGTGACATAACGCAAGTGTTCTAACCTTAACTTCCTTAATACGTGATCAATCCCATAATAAATCCGCAGTGCTTGGTATTGCACACTACTCCTTCATTATTTTATTTGTGTGTCTCTGTGTCAGTTTTGTTGTTCATTTGCGCTTGATTCATTTGCTTGGAACTGACACTAATGTTTGTAGTAGGGTTGTTGAGTGGTTATCAGTGAGTCTATGTTTTCCCGGCTTTATATATTTATTTATTCATGTATTTGAAGTTACCCATTCTTTCAGTTTTCAGATTTTACTTTTTACATATATTGTTTATTATATATATATATATATATATATATATATATATATATATATATATATATATATATATATATATATATATATATATATATATATATATATATTTCATCTAATCATAACCACATCGTAGTGCTGAATGATACTCGTAACTCATAGTCCAAGCCATTGGGCTATGCCCTAAATTTTATTACCCACTAATCCAGTGATTATACTGAACTTTATTGAAACTAAAGGAAATATGAAATAAAAAGAACAAATATTGTAATATAAAATTATGTAGAACGATATGCTGTTGTTTAAGATTAAGCCAGCCTTGTGTGAATCACGGTCTTGCGCTCTGAGCAGACCATAAGTGAAGAATTTTCAATGGAAATAGAGAAAATAAAATTTCGATAATGATCGCATATCCTACTCAAGGTATATATTGCTTATTGTACAAGAGGGTCAAATATGTGTTTCTACGATAGTAATCATACTACTAGGAACCCTGCTATTACGTCTGATGTCATATTTAAGTCACAACTAGCCTCTCTCTGGGTGCTTACTAAGTTTCCCTTTCAATATCTTTGATTTACTCTGATTAGTGCCTTAATTATCCAAATTTGGACATCATTACATATTTTTGTCAATTAGGCTGTGGCTTCAAATAGCTATTTGCTTTGTAAAGATTTTATCGACGAAAAGTCTATTAGACACGGCCCTGAAATGCACATTAGTTTAAAAAAACACATATATATCAATAATAATCGCTTTAAGTGACGGAAATATCATTACACTGTAAGAAGTGTAGAGCAACGCATTCATGACCTTGCTGAATACCACCGAAACGCTAGCTGCTTCATTTACAATAGCTTAATTGGCTGTCTTTCATTTGCAACGTAGTAGTTAGTATTTAAGGATATAGACGTGAATACATGGTGTATGGATGTGTAGAAACCTCATGGATCCACCGGCGACACTAATGTAGATTAGACTTGATATTAACGGGCAGAGGAGCCGTAAGAAAACCGTGCATACACATGAACAAAGCTAGAAAAAGCAGGGTTTTTATTCGAATGAAATTGCACATAAAAAGTTTACTGAAAAATCACTAATGAATTTCTTGAATATAGTATAACTAGCAGGCAATATTACACGGAATGTTCTATGGGATATTCAGAATACCATTGAAGATTTTATCAACACAATAATCTGGCAAACGACGTTAGAACCTGGCTTAGCGAGAGAGAGAGAGAGAGAGAGAGAGAGAGAGAGAGAGAGAGAGAGAGAGAGAGAGAGAGAGAGAGATCGCAGTCACTTGTTTGGTTCAATTTATAGCAATATCCTTATGTGACGATTGTCTGTCCTGTTACCATCTGTTCACTTACATGCCAAGAGGGCTACAGGAATACGTTGCTACCCCTGATATGTCATAATATTGTGTTGTGATGTTAAGAGATATGTCACGGTTTACTCGACCTTGTCTATCGACCTGTTTATCAAACGTAAGGAACAGTGGCGTCGAGAAATGAGTATGCAATACCAATACAACTGTTTTCTCCTGTCGTTGTCCTGGTTTGCTCTTTGCTGAAATACCAGTTGGATTCAGTGTTGTTATGGGCAGGACATGTTTACACTATTGCCCATAACATCTATCATAAAGTTTTTAAAAATTCTAGAAATTTCTTAAAGATTGGATTTCCTATAGCGAAACCTACGCCAGGTCAAGTTTATGCAGATACTGTCGCAGTTTCTGAATCACTTCATCCACTACATTCCGACATCTATGCCATTTTTTATGTCACGATACCTTTTAGGATGCGAGTAGACAGAGACATGGTCAACTACTAACTGATATATTATCATGGAATTCTGACAAGACATGGTTTCCGTGAGTGGAAAAGTAGTGTAGGACATTAGAACAAGAAGGGCATAATTTTATGATCAGTTGTGTTTTCTCACACCTGAAAATAATACATATGACTCTTTGTCAAAAGACATGAAATGTTTTACATTCGTGGTTGATTTTTGTTTACAAATAATATATTGTAGTTCCTGAAAATACATAGAAATTACAGCCACCGATTTGTGTTTTCTGGGGAAACCCGACGTTCTAAGGGGTTCGTGTTTTATTTTGGATGGTGATCACCCAAGGGACTGCTGGAGGGTTAATGTTGTCCAGTACTCCTCCACCAAAAAAAAAAAAAAAGAGACTCAGAAAGATGAATCATCCTCCGGAATGTATGCTGATTTTAGTTTGTGAGATCCAGGTAGTTCTTCCATCCAGTGACATCGCGTAACACTTACATTTGCGCTGTAGGATGCGGTGAGGTCCCGAGTAAGTGGGGGAAGGGGGGGCCGGTGGTATGCATCTATCCTGAAGAATGAATATTTTGTACAGTCATGTTCTGCAGGGAAGTAGGATTTCTTAGCCGTGAAGTATTTTTTCCTTGCTGGCATGATTTTTTCTACCACCCTACAGACATCGTAGTGGGTGGTGGGTTTATTTAGGCAGTGAAATACGTCTGTGGGTATTTCTAACAATTGTTCGTAGAGTGCCTCAGCAGGCTAAGCATTGAGCGCTGTGTGTGGGGCTGTTCTCAGTCCTAATAAAATCCATGGCAACTCCTTTCTCCACCTCCCATCTTGACATCTGGCAGTGAACTCTACTTTAATGGAGCGATGGAATCGCTCGACAGTACCGTTGGCTTCTGGTTTGTAGGCTGTCGTATGGTTTAATTTTGTCCCGAGACTGGTGGTGAGGGAGCTCCGTAGGGCTGACGTGAAATTAGCCCCCCTATTGCTGGTGATGTACTGAGGGATTCTGTGCCAGCTAAACCAGCTGATTAAAGCTTTTGCGCAACTTTCCGCAGTCTGCTGTTTGACAGTTGTTGCCTCAGGCCATCTGGCATTTCGGTTGACAATGGTGAAGAGGTGTCTGTACCCCTCAGAGAGGGGTTGGGGCCCACAATGTTGACATTAATATGGTTTAGACGGTGGTTGGTTATTTGGAATTCTCCTATCCCTGATTCTGTATGCCTCGTAACCTTGGACGTTTGGCAGGGTTTGCAAGCCCATTTCTTAATGCCCATCTTCATTGCCCACCAAGTGTATCGTTCTGTTAGGATACGGGCAGTGGAGCTGCCTGATGGGTGTGACAGATCATGGGCAGGACTGAAAGCCTTTCTCCTCAAGGCCAGCAGTAGAAAGGGGTAAGGACGTTCGGCACTCATTTTGCAGGACTTTCCCACCGGAGGTGCTGTAGGTCTGCATCATCCATTTGGGCTGCTGCAATCTCGGGATATGATATTCCGATCCGGACGGTGTTAACGGTGTTTCTGGAAAGGGCATCTGCGACGTTGTTGGAGGAGCCCTTCAGGTACCTGATGATGCAGGAAAACTCGGAGATTGCCGATAGTTGTCACTGTTGGCATGCCGACCAGCAATCTGTCTTTTTTGTGAAGGCATAGACCTATGGCTGATGGTCTGTTTGCACCATGAATTGCCATCCCTCGAGCATATGCCTGAAATGTCAGATGGCGCGGTGGACTGCCAGCAGCTTTGTCGAGCATGGAATATTTCTGTTCCGCTGGAGATAGCTTTTTCCTGAAGAGTGCCAAACAGGCGACAACCATCATCTGCATCCTGCTCGAGTACCATGTCCATCACTGTGCTACTTGCATCTGTTGTTATTGTAAGGGACCCATGGGAGGAAGCATTAATGTTGCAATAGAATGAAAGGTTCTTTTGTCTTCTTGAAAAGCCATTTCTTGCTTATCAGTCCAGCATAATGATTTGGGTTTTCCATTTAAACATTTGTACAAAGGGGACATGATTTTAGCCAGGTTGGGTATAGAACAGTGGTAATAATTGATCATGCCACCAAAATCTTGAAGTGATTTAATGTTTCTTGGCCTTGGGAACTAGGTAACAGCTTGGACTGTCGCCAGGAGAGGTTTAACTCCTTTGGAGCTTATTTGATAGCCAAGAAATTCTACTGTATTTTTTGTCCATGCACATTTATCTTGTTGGCCTACTAGTCCGTTTTCTCTGAGATTTTTGAGGACATGTTTTATGTCCTTAATGTGCTGTTTATAGTTGGGACTGAAAATAAGAATATCATCGACATAAACAATGCAGCAGGGAATTCTCTGAGGATGTTGTTCATAAGCTGTTGAAAAGTAGCCCCTGCATTTTGAAGGCCGAAACAACTGTAATTGAAAGTATATGTCCCGAAGGAAGTGATGATTGCTGTCTTTTCTATGTCTTTTTTTGCTACAGGGACTTGGTAGCATCCCTTCAGAAGATAAATTTTTGTGAATATTCTTGCTCCTTCGAGCTGATCAGTTATTTCTACAATATTAGGCATGGGGTACCTGTCTGGTACTTTTTTAACATTAAGGTGCTGGTAATTGCCACAGGGCCACCATGTATCATCTGCTTTAGGCACCATGTGGAGGGGAGATGCCCATGGGCTGGAGGCTTTCTGGCAGATTCCTGCCTGTTCCATACCATGGAATATTTGTTTTGCATAAACTACTGTCTGGAGCCAGCCGTCTGAAACGTGCATGTACTACGGGGCCCTCAGTGACGATATGATGTTTGACGTGGTGTTTTGTAGGGCACATGAGGTCATGCTGGAGTTCGTCCTTGAACACTTCGGGAAATTCCTGAAGGAGGCCAGATATTTCTGGTCCCTGCATGGAGTTTGATGTTAACCCTGGGGTAATGGGGGCTATAGGGGCATCTATCTTAATGAGCTGTTGTCTGAATACATCTACCAGCATGTCATGTGCCTTCAGGAAGTCTGATGTGAGTAGTGCAACAGTGACTTCCAACTGTGGTTTGCCGTTGAATGATACTTTCATACATCTGGTTCCATAAATTTTTAGCAGGGCACCATTGGCAGTAGACACATGGAGAGTGTTGGGGGCTGGTTTTAGCTGTTTGTTTGAGTTGCCTGAGAAGAACAACTTGCATGTGCCTGTATTCATGAATAATTGTGTGTCGGACATCTCATCAGTGATACAGAAACACATAGAGTGTTTTTGCCTTTTCCTGGAAGAAAGACAGCAAAAGGCAAGCTCGTTCCCCCTTACAAGGCAATCAGTCTGGCTGTCACCGACGGTTAGTTGGTTGGGCTGTTGCTATGGCCCTGCTGCATGTGTTTTGGTAGCATACAGCCTTGTTCACATATTCGAGCCTTTCTCCCAAATCTCTAGTGCAGGAAGCAAAGGTCCTTTGGTCGTTCCTCTTTCCTGAGCTTCTGTTTATGTCGTGTGTCGGGCTGTATTTTATGATTTGGTGGTTGTTTGTTTTCCCTCTTGCAGTTTTGGCAGTGGTGTATGGGAGCAGCGTGGAAATCAGGCTCGATGCCTGTCTCATCATCGCTCTGGGGTTGTGGTTGTGTGGTGGCTGCTGTTATGGTTGAGTGGGCTCTGATGATGTCAGGGCCAGAATTTTACAAAATGTTTACCCTGACACCACGGCATAGCAAAAAGTATCTAACAAATAAGGGACACAATTTAATATTTCCAGTCACAATATAAAGTCACATAATTTACCTCAGACAAATCCTCTTTTAAGGATTCTCGGGCATCAGGCAGGAAAACATTGTTCAAAATTGCCTGCGTCTTGGTATGAGCGCTTGCAAACAAATTGTCAAAACAATTTTTAATAAGCTTGGAAGTGCAATCCATAGAACGGAATGAAAAGGTTGTGTTGCATTATTTATGATAAGCATCCCAAGTTCCTTCTGCTGCTGCCAAATTCTTTTCTTTTCTCCAAATCCTTCCTTCTGCAGGAATGATTTGGTCATTGACTTGTTGAGCTCCTTTTGACAGGGCATCAGCACGTTTATGCCTGCTAGTCTTTAAATGACGTTCAGTATCATATTTTCCACCATTTGTTACCGAAAAGTACATGCACTTTATACACTGGGCATTACTTTCACATTTTGCTTTATTTATGAAAGGTTATTCAATTTTTTTGATTCTTTCTTTATTGAAAGTACACTACCTTTTGATGATGCCATGATGTCGTCCTCTTTTTATTCTGTGCTGTCAAAAATATATATTTTGATTGCTAAAAAATTAACTACCAACTGGTACAAAGTCAGCTGAAATAAATTAATATTTCATAAATGACAAGAGCAATTAAAGAGCCTGTGAGGGTGTTACCAGTTTATAAATCATCGCGTTGGCAGCACTGATGGCTGCGTTTGTCATCATTTTCTTTTATTTGTTTAAAGAAAAATGTATCAACGAGTTAATTTTAAACAAACCCAACTTCAATTGGGACTCAACGATATTTTGCAGCAAGATTTCAGTTTCGAGAAAAAATATGTTAGTCTTAGTTTGAACAATTATAGTTTATTATGATATTATATATATATATGGGGACACATGACGGGCAGATTATATATATAGGGGGATATTATATATATATATATATATAGTATTTATGGGACATATATTATATATATACTGTATATATATATATATATATATCATATATATATATATATATATATATATATATATATATATATATATATATATATATATATATATATATATATATATATATATATATATATATATATATATAGAATGTGTGTGTAATGAAAAAAGCGGGAAAGTGTGATGAAACTGGATAAAATAAAAATAAAATTACTATGAACCATCACACCTATACTTCGTTTCACTAAAAATAAAAATTTATATACAGGCTCTGGAAACAAGCACAGGCTTTGTTTTTTTTTTTCGACTTAAGCAGTTATCGTCACTTCCTCATCTTGTATTGAACTGAAATAAAAACCCGCAAATTCGTATCACCAACTTTTGTATAATGCGAGTGAGTTTTGAATTACAGCAATTTTCTGTTTCCCAAGCCGAAGCTATTATTGGTTCACTGTTCATGTCCTCACTGTTACAACGGTAGTTTGCACGTGGGGTAACTATCATTGCTTCAGTAACAACTGATGTTCCTACCACAGCCCATTTGAAAAGACAAATTGCTGTTTTATTACAGATATGGCAGTAAACAAAAGGTTGCGAACAGGAAGTCATGCAATTTCTGTGTAGTTTGGTTCAGTATAACCAAGTGAAGGGTAAAATATTAAAAATTTCTTATAAGTGAATACAGGACATATAAAAGGTTCGTAGAAGTGAATTTACAGAAAGGCCTTTTTGTATATAAACATATGTGCAGATTACAAAGGTAGGAAAATGTGTTATGTGTACAGTATATTTGTGTGTATACGTATTATGGGAATGTGGCTGGGGAGGGATTTGGGGTTACTATATATATTTATAATGCCTAGTTACTTGGGGGTGGTTAATTATGTACATTATATTTACATAATGCAATTCCATTGTGAAACTACATTTTTACATTAGTTTTACATTCTGTTTCTTGTTCTTATGGGTCTAATAAATTTATTGATTTCTTCTGAAGTATTTGGTTGGGGATTGTTATGGGAGTGACCTTGACCTTGTGTTCTTCCCCTCAGGCAGTTGGTGGGGAGGTCTTCCTAACCCCTTCCGTCTGGACGTTCATCGTTGGCTTGGTTGTTATATACACAGCCTTTGTTATTGTTAGATCCTGACATGTGTTGTTTTTGCGTTTTATTCTGGTGTTGTCTATCAGTTCTTGTAATGCTGGTTTCTTGTTGTGTTTGTCTGACTTTTTCATATTTTCTCACTTATACATTCAGTCTTATTTCAAAATTCTGGATAAGGAAAAACAATCTGGGTGTGGTCATAATCCACATTGGTATTCATCTCCTTGGGCATAGGTCCACCAGCTGTTGGCTTTCACCTCCCCAGGGCATAAACCTCATTGGTATTTATTTCTTCCTCGGCTTTTGTCGAGTATGTTCATCATTCAGAATGCTGTAGTGGTATGCAAGTAGTAAAATAGTAAAGAATTTATGGTGATTACGAAGTCCATAGCTGTATATACATATGCAATTGTAATAATAACATGAGCTTTCTCATGTTTCCAAACATACTTCTTCATATATACAATGAAATATTAAAATAGTCAAGATTAATTAAGCAGAAGCGAAAAGTCAATCTTAAAATGAACATTCAGTAGTTATAAGGTAATTCAAAGGTTGATTTGCTATGGATAATTGCCTAACAAGTATAAATTTTGTGACTATCGATTCCATATCCTCAACGATCTCCGGTCAATATAGTTTATATCATCGTGATTATCTTGTTCAGTAGTTAGGGGAAGTCCTACTAAGTCAGCATCGGCGCCCGAAGCATGACTTTTTTCTGTGGCTTTTTTTACCTGTGACTTTTTACCTGGATTCATCAACAACTCTTTACCATATTTCTACGGACTCGCCATAACTCATAAGAAAGGCATTCTCTGACTCCCAGTTTTGTGAAATTAAGTCTCGTTCATTTTTACTCAATCAGAAACTTAGCAGGTTTGCTGACATTTCCTAGGTAGTTTATAAAACGCGCAGAGGGCTCTATTCAGAAATTATATAAATTAAATATTACAGTGAACGACATAACGATCATAAGCCAGGACGCGGAATCATTATTCACAAAGATTCCTGTAAACGACATCCTGAATTTCATAATGGAAAAAATCAACTCCTTACGAAGACCTATTTCCTCTGGGCAGTGAAAAAAACAGTTAAATTAATCAAGCTCCGTGTAACCAATAACATGCCCTCTTTTAGCTGAAAGGTTTACAAAGATTTGAATGTGGGATAGGCATCCTACTGTTCCTCTCTAAGCCAATGTCTGCATGTACTTTAATGACTCAATCCCAAAATGGTTTTGGTGCAACACTTTGAAGACATTTTCATGTTCTGGAATAATCGTTGAGAAAATTTTGATATCTATTTGCAGCAAAATGAATTCATTTCTAGCATTACGTTCAAAACTGAATGAGAAAAGGACAGGAACTGGCCTTCTTAGATGGATCAATAGGGAATCATTCAAGTACAGTTTCAACGTCTCTATTTCCTGCATTCATTTCCTATCATGACATTGCAATTTCAATGGACCCTGAGGCATCAGTATAATTTTTTTTCTCGGAGGACCAGGAACCTGTTCTGACGGTTACATAGACAAAGGAGTCGATTTCATTTGTAAACCACTCAACCAGCTGCCTCACTATGTCGGCGGAAAAGCCATCAGCCAAGCCAGTAGAATATCTCTTCAAACCAATGGGCATAACAAAATAAGGGATATGCCAGCAAAATAAAACTCCCGTACGTAGAGGCATTAAGAACTTGTCTATAGGAACATCGAACCTGACTACCCTTCTGCTTTCATATCGAAGAATCGTAGAGAATGCTCCTATTAATGCCCATCAAAATAAAGGAGAATTAAGCCTATACAGCAGAGTTGATATCAACTTACACCTTTCTTGATGGATCAATGGTCAAAACTCACTGTACATCACCCATGGTCAAAAGTACAACATTGTTGCTAAATAAAAGCAACGTTTCGAATATCACTGGTAACATCACTTATGAGTTACTTATAATTCTTCTGGTTGTAAGCTATTCGTGAGGTATAGTGAATTAGGCAATAAACGATATTTGTATTGATATTTGTATGATATATATATATATATATATATATATATATATATATATATATATATATATATATATATATATATATATATATATATATAACACTGTATATAAAATCATATTTTCAAGAGCTCCACCTAATGTAGTGAACTGGATATTTTATGATATTTGTGGCCTAATGTTTGTGAATATAAAAAAACCCTCGTGTGTATAAGACAAATTCATAATTAGCCACGCGTTACAAATTTACCAATCAGCTATCGTGGTGAAGATGGGTTGATATCGATTCTGGCAGAAAACCTGAATTCGACAGGCATGTACAGCAGAGTCGATGTCAACTTATACCTCTCTTGAGATCTGGTGAAGAAACATTTATTAATCATAATTCCTCTTGGGTGTAAGTTAAGTTATTCCCGAAGTGTAGTGAACTGGATATTAAAGTATATTGGTGGCTTATCTATCTATCTATCTATCTATCTATTTATCTATCCACATGATCATAGTTTTCAGAGCTTCACCTACCACACACACACACACACACACACACACACACACACACACACACACACATATATATATATATATATATATATATATATATATATATATATATATATATATATATATATATATATATATATATATATATATATATATGATCCTATATGATAATAGTTTTCATAGCTCCACCTAATAATATCGAAACAGGATTCGAATATCAGGCGATGATCGAACAATATGATCTGGTTTCAGTAAATTCATTGACCACTGTTCGAATTAGCCGCTAATTATATCACTTACGGCAGATATAAATGATTTATTTAATGCCACTTTGTCCCCGTACCTTCTTAATTTCCTCCAAATTTTGGGGTATATTTATCATTGTAAGCCTTGAATCCATATGGCAAATCGCCGAAGGTGACCTTTTACCGTAGTAGATTACGAACCTACGCACCTTTAATTAGTAATAATAAATTTAATTATAAAAAGTACCTTGCATTCATTGGTGCGAGTTAATAAGCTCACCGTTGAATCACCTTAATAAAGTGTTCTATGCTATTTTTGTCTATGACCATGTCATTGTGACGCCATGTTACATTAACTAATGATAATGATAATAATATCCTTTGTTTCAGCTCCGGGCCATACACGATGAACAGTATAAGATGAACACAATACAGTATAGTAAATTAAGAACGCTAGTAAAAAGTAATATTCATGAACTTTTATGCCCAAACAATACACTGCTGCTAAAAAAACAACAGCAACAACTATAATAATAATAATAATAATAATAATAATAATAATAATAATAATAATAATAATTTTTTTCAGATGGGCTAACTACTACTGATACATAATTGGGGTGGTTCGCTAAAAAGGAAGAGTGCCCGACAACTCTCAATAATAATAATAATAATAATAATAATAATAATAATAATAATAATAATAATAATAATAATAATTTCTGTCGATTTTCTGATCATCGCCTTAAACTTCGTCGGTGGCGGAAGGGCGATAAAGCGACGTCCCAGCAAACAGGCAGTTGCAGCGGTCGTTGGCTGTTATCCTGAAGAACAGCTTGTTTCATTGTTGTAGAGTCCCCGGCTTGGGAAGACAGGTTTCGTTGATACTAACTCGACTGTCTCCTTCATTTGCGTTTGGGGTCTTGGCCGTGCTGTATTGAACGATCGTTGGTTTCACTTTGTTTGGTTTTGTGTATAGTCCTTCATAGGGATGATTCCCTCTCTAATGGCCCGGGCACGTTCTCCAAGTAAGGTGCTTCTTATATTTTATAATAATTGTGTTTTCGCGTCAGTATCCTAGCTCCTGAAGAATAGTTGAGTGGTTCTTTTTCAAACTTGCTTTCCTGTATGGTCATCACTTCAGGCGGTATTTTGTTGTATAGTCTTGGTACGCTGTGTACAAATGCTCTCTAGCATGACTTACAAAATTTGTTCTAGGTTCAAATAGGTTATATGCTTCACTTGCATGTCTTCTGTTTACTATTCATTCGAGGGTCTAAAGAAGCTCGAGCAGTTTCTCAGATATGTCGTATTGTGAGTACTTTGCAAGATTTTAGGCATGAAGGCCTGCTTCAAGGTTTGTCGGGTTGGCGACTTTCATCAAATATTTAGATGGTGCCAGTTTCTCCGTTTTACATTTCTCAAATATTTTGATGATGGTACTTGAGGTTTGACATAGTTGTCGTATGAAAGTTTTCAGTTTGCGGTTTTGTCTTCAAATATTGGTTTTTTCGATTTTTTTGTAAATTCCTACAATAACTGTTCAAAAGGTTTAAGTATTTTTGTATTTTACCCTTCAACATGGTATTTAAGACTGTTTCGAAGCCCATTTATTACCAAGCTGAACTAGATTGCTTTGAGTGGTGATTCTATGCACTTTGGTTTGGTTTTATATTAGCAGTCTTATTGCAGTGCTTCGTATGTTTTCATTTTAACTTTATGCTGCCAAAAGTAAGTCTTCCTCGACTACCATAGCCTTCCTAATATGTAGTATATTAAGTTGATTTAAACTTTAATTATTGTAGGCTTAAGTGGCAACAAACAAGTAATAACGCTTATCTGTATTTATCAAACCTTGCTTACTGCTCCTTGTCTTAGTAACTTATATCAAACCTTGCTTGCTGCTCCTTGTCTTAGTAACTTAAAACTTATCAGATGGCCCAGCTGATTTTAACAAATTGTCAGCCTTTGGTTCTTTTCACTTGCGAGAACATTTTGGGACTTTAATTTGTATTTTCTTATTTCAGGTCAGGGTGTGTCGTTAAAAAAGCGTGCCACAATGTTATTGAATTGTTTTATCATGTACCGATACCTCATGACTAAACAGGATTAATGGGTAAGTTTTTTTTTTTTTTTTTTTTTTAGTGGGAGTGACTTGAGCAACCTACCCAACATTTTAAACTTCAAAAGTTTTCATTTTAAGTTTAGGCTTTGCTTTAATGTATTTGGTTTATTTTTTTAATCAAAACCTTAGTTTTGAGAATTTGAAAGTTTTCCTTTAAAATTGCAAAGGTTAAAATCTAACTTTACCAGCTTTGAACACTTCAAGAAATTTTGGGATTTGTTCCACCTTCGGAAATTTTTGTTTTAAAGTATTTAAAGTTTACTTTTAATTAAATTTAGCATCAAACATTTTTTAGTTTTTGTTTGATGTGTTAGTTTTTGTTTGATGTGTTAGTTTTTGTTTGATGTGTGTTAGTTTTTGTTTGATGTGTGTTAGTTTTTGTTTGATGTGTTAGTTTTTGTTTGATGTGTGTTAGTTTTTGTTTGATGGGTGTGTTAGTTTTTGTTTGATGTGTTAGTTTTTGTTTGATGGGTGTGTTAGTTTTTGTTTGATGGGTGTGTTAGTTTTTGTTTGATGGGTGTGTTAGTTTTTGTTTGATGAGTGTTTTTTTGGAGTTTGTAGAGCAGTTTTTTTTTTTTTTTTTTTTTTAGGTTAGTGGATTTAAACTTTTTAAATTTGTTTTGCCTTGTGTGGTTTGATCTTGAGCTAGTTTAATTTTTAGAATTGGTTTAGTAAATCTATTTTGGAAATTTGGTAACAATTTTTAAATTTTGTAAAAATAGTTTAGGTAATTTTGAAAAGTTTTTTTTTTAGGTTAGTGGATTTAAACTTTTTGAAATTTAAACTTTTGCCTTGTGTGGTTTGATCTTGTAATTTCAGCTAGTTTAGTTTTCTAGAATTTTAAAGTTTTGTAAAGTTTAGTTTATCTATTTTGCAAATTTCAAGTTTTTGAACAGTAACAGTTTTTAAAGCTCTAGAGTAATTATTTCAGCTTTAAAAGTAAGTTTTGCGTGTGTAAGTTTTGCGTGTGTAAGTTTTGCGTGTGTAAGTTTTGCGTGTGTAAGTTTTGCGTGTGTAAGTTTTGCGTGTGTAAGTTTTGCGTTTAAATTGTCATTCTTTGCCCACTTCCCAAGTCCACCTTTGCCGGGGTGGCGGTGCCACCTGCCAGGCAAAGGTGGACTTGTTTGTTGTGCATGGTGACTTGGTCACCATGCACAACAGGAAGTTCAGAAACAAGCATAGTGACTTTGTCACCATGCACAACAGGGATTTCAGACCAAACAACTTCTAACTTAGGTTAGAACTGAAAGGTTGATAGTTAATGGGAAGTTAGATGTGGAAGTTAGATATGGATTTTGAAATATAGGATAGGCTAGAATACGGTAAAGAACGTGCTAATTTTATATAGATGCAGGGGTTAGGATAAAGGTAATAAACGCTCAAATCTATCACTTAAGGATGCTGGGAATAGACTGGGGTGAAAAATGCAGTAGTCAGACCTAGGGAGATATTTGATAGTGCCAGTGCAAGTTGTTAATAGCAGAGGTTAGTACAGTACTTAAGCCCTTTGTTTGGTCATAAGATGTAAGTCTGAGTGTTTTAGTGCAGCTGAGAATAGGGTAGGTTAGCTGTCTGACATACTTTTATAGCTTAGAATTTCATTCCCACTAGTAAATAGGAACTAGACAGGTAATTGGATCTTAACAGTTTTCTAAGAGGCCTAGGGCTTGGGATGTTAAAGATTTTTTTTTTATACTGATGTGGACTTGGCAGGTATTCTAATAGGCTGGCTAATAGTGGAAATTGTAATTGAAATTTGGAAAGTCTTGTTAACGTTCCGTCAATGCGCTCGACACCCCCACCCTCCCCCCTCTTACTCTTCAAGCAAAGCTTTCATGTTAGGAAATAGTTCAGATTGCATTGCATATTTTCATTGACCCCTACCTTCATCCACCTTTCCTCCAGCACCGAAGCTTGCTTCGGGAACCTTTCTTATTCTGAATTCCCTAACTTAATTTTTGCCCCGTGAGGTTGTGCAGTTTAAATTTAAGACTGGATAAATTTTTTAATGCTGGAGTTTAAACTGAAGACTGGATAATGAAAGTTGCCAGATAGTTTGCATTGCATGGCTCCTTTCATAGATATGTAGCACTAGTTAGATGCGGTTGTTTCAGTAAAAGATTGGTGCCCTATTAAATATCTTAAAGGATGACACACTCTATCGTGTTATCTTTTTGGGAGTTTGAAGGAACAATGGTAGTAATATATGGGATTGTTAATGTGGAAGTTGATGGCAGTTTGAAGTAACAATAATACTAATACATGGTTTTGTTAATGGGAAATTTTACTCTTACGATATAGTATTAATTATAATAACCTTAGAATAGCTGCTGAGACTAACTGAACAGGCTATTTCACTTTTAAGAGGGTAGGTTATGTCATGGAAGCTTTTAGTATATTCTAAAACCAAACAAACTACTTTCCTTATGCACAGGCTCTTGTAGCTGCAGCAGACCATAACATCGGCACTAATACTTCTGGAAAGCAACGCTTTTCGTTAAGACTGAATATCCTGTGACGGTTGGCAGCGCACTAAATTTGGTTACCCAGACAACTAGAACTCAACTTAGACGCTGTGCATATCCTGTGAGGATTAGAAGTACTCTAAATTGGTTACCCAGACAACTAGAACTTGTAGATGCTGTGCTGTACCTACTATTACAAGTTTTTATTAATCTGACTGTTTTGGATATGTAATAAGTATTTATAGTATTTACGTGTATGAAGGCCAGCTTAATATATATTTGTAAACCTTTGTCCATTTCTTTATAACTCCAAACTGTCATGTGATGGGGTAGACTTCAATACTCTTTGAAAGACTAATGTCCCATGAAATCAAAGGAATGGTATTTACTGATTGGTTGGTTAACAGAAGTAAGGTGGGGAAACTGATATGAGAAGTGAAGTAACTGAAATAGTGGTTTTGAATTCCGAGGAGATAAGTTTATTAAACCTCGAATTTTGTCGTTTACTTGCAATAATCTATGCAGATTTAAACTTCTATTCAGCAAAGTGATATTGTATTTTGACGCTACTGATGAATAATTGTTTATTAAGTTCATTCCTTATGATCTGGAGATGGCATTCGGGTGAGAACGCTTGTAAAGGTGACTTGAGCGATAATAGTTGGAAGTGAAAATTCAATTTGACAAGAGATACCGCCAAGAAAATATTTTAAGGATCTTAGGGGATGAATAGTCCAAATTGCTATGTAAAGGTTATAATTAGTTTGTAAAGCAAGTTAAGCAGGCAGCAAATATTCAATAGTGATATTGTAATTTGTCCTGAGAGCGGTTATTGTTTATGCCTATAAATTGTTGAAGTTACTGTGACTGTCGATGGTTACTGCAACACGGGCTTTATCGTTGGTCTTGTATGTGTCGGGTAAGTGAGGCGATAGAAATGCAGGATTTTTGCGCAATGCATTGTTTAATTAGTTGGTGGCCTTGTCTCTGGCTCTAAGTTTTTGAATAAAATTGCTCAAAGGATTTCGTGAGGATGGGGTTGTGCTTCTGGTCCTTAGTTTTGCCAGTCTTTTGGTAATACTTTGTTTTAGAATTGCGAGTAAATTGGGTTCGCTTTAGAATTGAGAGCGCCAGGGCAAAAACAAAGAAAATAGGTCTTCCTTTTATCCTGGCTACTATCTTCAAAACGTCGGATAGCTAAGGTTAGTCAAAATTCTGGCTTAACATCTGGTTTTTTTTGTTTTGCACCACCATGAGATTCTTCAATATCATGTATACTGAAAAACTAGCCATGTTGAGAGTTTTTTTTTCTGTTTTCAGATGATTCCTTCCATGGCCGAGTAAAATAACTGAGTTAACTGTCAATTATTAACCGCTAACTACTGAATTATCACCACGTGAAAACATGTCCTAAATACTTCTGCCTCTTTTTCCTTACTCTGATTCGCCGAAATGATTGGTGCCAATTTGCACTATTTTGATATTTTGTCGCCCAAACGATATAATGACTAGTCTCCCAAATAGACTAATGCCCGGATGAAAAACGGCGCGTTAAAAAGTCACATTAAGTTATAGTGGACGGTAATAAGATCACAGGAATAAAGTCACAGGAAAGTCATAAATGTAAGCAAAAAAGTAGTGGTAAAAATCAGTAGAACAAATTATATTACGTAAAAGTTTTCGTATATTTTTTCTGTAAATGTTCTGATGTGTAAAATACAAAGAATTGAGTAAGATTATAGGATTACATCCTAGATAAACAATATTCATGAAGCAAGCAAAGAATATTGCAAGGATATACTTGATAATTACTGCAAATGAAAATTGATTCCTTGCGGTGCACCAGAACCAATGATAAAATAGAAAACCTTTTTTGTGGATGAAACCTTTTAAATACGTCTGGAATAAAGCCACGTGTACTGAAAGTAATCAGTAAAGTATATTGTCATGTGAATGTCATTTTCATTATTTCAGGGATGTATGTACACAGCCAAAGTAAGCTACCGTTACTTATTGTTCCTTACTTGACTTAGACAGCAGAGAGGATTAGCGTACCCAGGTGGCCGAGTATGAACAGCAATTATAGGCTTACAAGATCACCGCATTTTGTAAACAACTTATTTTGTGTATGTAGGTGAATTTACTCGTTGTAGATAAAACCCTTCCTGCTGTCCGTTGCGGAATTTATAAACAGTAAGTGACGACATATACTATAGATCCACATAACCCTTTAGGCCTTTAGGCTGAATATGGATCCGTGTGTACTTCCATGCTTCTAGGAAGTTCTTACCATTAGCTATGTAAATGTCTGTCTGTTAGTAAATAATGCTGTTTACACGAGAGGCAGAAAGAAAATACAGAATAGGCTAGCTTTTTATTTTAAACAACTATATGAGAGTGTTTGTCAGTGCAAGAAAGTCATTTCTACTAGAATAGGTTTATTATTTTTTGTCAAGTTGAAACATGATTATATATAGGAGCCACTTGTCAAGTGTTTGTCAATATATAGATATATACCACACTTTACATATTAGCTATGATGTTAAGATCATTATTTTGATCATTTTAAGAATGTTTTGAATATACACATATATAAAACTGAGTCACTGAAAGACCTTCTCCATGGGGCAAAAAAGCAAAATGTTGAAAATTCGAGAACAAGTCATTCAGTCCCAAATGGGCTAATCCGGTTAAATATTTTCACATGTAACGCCATAATATATATATACAGTACAATGAAGTCGATATGTAAAAGTCATGTATTGCGAGTTAATAACTGAGTTAAAATATTTGCTTTTATTACTTTAATTGGTTATGACTCTTAAATTATGACTAACTTAGTTTTTGTTTGATTACCTGACATCTTTCCCAGCCAAAATTGTGAATGTTTCCCTGTGACTTTATTACCGGTCACCATAAATTAATGACATTTTCTTGTGACTTCATCCTGGCCAAAATTGCGACTTTTTTCCGGGACTTTTTTTTTTGTGACTTTATTACCAGCCACTGTATAGCCAAGTGAAGGGTAAACTATTAAAAATTTCGCGTAAGTGAACGCACAAGGTCATAAAAAAGTTCGTAGAAGTGAATTTACAGAAGGACCTTTTAGCATATAAACATATTACAAAGGTGAGGAAATGTGTTATATATATATACATTTGTGTTTGTGTATGATGGGAATGTGACTGGGGAGGGACTTAGGGTTATTACTTATATTTACAATGCTTAGTTACTTAGGGGTGGCTAATTATGTACATTATATTTACATAATATAATTACATTGGGTAACTACATTATTACATTAGTTTTACGTTCTGTTTCTTGTTCTTATGGGGTCTAATAATTTATTGATTTCTTTCGAAGTATTTGGTTGGTGATTGTTATGGGAGTGACCTTGACCTTTGCGTATACAACGTAAACCGTCGCACAATGGTCTGGAAATAGTTACTGCTGTACTTTGTTATTGACTCATCACAGTGAAAAGCTGGAAATTTTTGTAATTTACTGCAGCCTGTAATCCATTTTGCACACATACCCACGAGAACGGGCACACACACGTATACATATACATATAATGGTTAAAAATGTGTGTTGAACATATCGAAATTAACTATAATTATCGATAGCCATGTAGATTGTAGAGGACTGAAGACCACGAGGAAAATGACAGCAGGTGTCCAGGGAATAGTGACCCAGATTAGAAATGGGGTAAAAAAACAACCTTTATAATGCCACCTGGAATTTGGGTGTGCCGATCCGTTGGGCCTTTAGTTTACAAGTGAAAAGGTGCTTTCACATTTGCCCACTCACTACACCACCTCCCGGGCAGCACTCCCTTCCTTCTCTAATTGCATGTAAAACGAATGAACCAGGTATAATACTATACACTACCTGTCTGTCTGGAATCAAATTGATCCAACTGTTAGTGGCTCTTTTAATTTACCTTTTATATCTCATGGAAATGAGTAGGAGCTATAAATAATATCAATTACTGTTAGGAGTTGTTCTGTTTTATCCTGTGCGGTTCACGCACGCGCGCGCACACACACACACACACACACGTGGTTGAGAGTTTCATACTGCGGCACATCGAGAGTTTCATACAGCATTACACGCTGTACAGAAAACTGGATTGCGCTGAAGAAACTTAGGCGCATTTTCTACTTGTTTTTTATATATATTTGTTTTGAAGGAAATTACTCTTTAAACTGTCGATCATTTCCCAACTTGCATTTATTGGTGATGCCGAAAATCGACTTTCGTCTTTTATTTTCGTTTCGAATTCCAAAGACATGCCAGTTTTGCTTTTCTATTCTGAAAATATTAGAATGGTCAATGATAACCTTTATATGTTATTATTTTATTTGTGCCATATAAAAGTTTCTGACAGATAAAGAACCTTATTGCTCATTTTCATAAAACCATGTTTGAATTTCCTATTTTATTCAGTCATGTACAAGAGAGATTGCTCGTACGTAATAACGTATTTACGGTCTCATTATATATCGGTAATGAGACGCAGAGTTCCTTTGTTTTTCCGTAATCCCTCTGATGAACTCCCTTGTTATTCCATGAGAGACAATACATCTGAAGAATAAATGGCTTTAATTTATCACTTATCATTAATAAGGATATCATAATCGTCATATTTCAGTATTGATAATCTTTCTTGTTAATCCTGGTTTTATATTTATCTCATCTTCAAACATCAAAAAACTCTGCAATTAACCGTAATGGATCAACTTATTTATGAAGACTGGGAGAGTTTCATCGCGTTGGGTTGTAAGCTATTTATACGCACAATTTAGCATTCAGATTAATTAATTTCATTATATTCAATATTACCTCTTCGATATGGGTGTTCGAAGCGTTTACTGGATCGAAGTTCCTCATAACATAATGAATGTAATGAAGGGAGAGAGAGAGAGAGAGAGAGAGAGAGAGAGAGAGAGAGAGAGAGAGAGAGAGAGAGAGAGAGAATTTAAAATGTCCCATCCACCTCATTTTAGCAATAATATTTATCCATTAATTCATACAAAAACGCACAGTTGTAAACTATACATAAAGTCAGACGACTGACGGTTTCCCTCCTGCACCTCACAAGAGAAAATATTGATGTGAAATGGAGAGAAGATTTTGCAAGGGGAAAATGCACTCGAATGCAGATCTCACATTCGCAAGCTTTTTGCAAATTTTTGTATGTGTATGTCTGTCCATTTCCTCCCAGTGGGAAGCACCTTAGCCAGGTACAGATTTGTCCACTTATGTATTTGCTCACGTGGAATCTGAAGATGGGCCCTAGAGTTTGCAAGACCGTTGCCTTCAAGTCCAAAATTTCAATTTAATGATTGTCCGACAGTGACTCTTATAGTGAATGCGTGATATCGGGATGGTTAAATAAACAGGCTTACATAATTTTGCTTAGAAAAAACATAATGGATTTGCCTCGTATCTAAAAAAAAAAAAAAAAAAAAATAGCAGCACTTTTGGTGCAAATGAACAGAGATCGAACTCCTGAAGCCATATGCGCCAGATATTTGGTTTAGGTTTTGTATCCGAATCACTTGCAGTTTCAAATCCATCTGTTTTAAGTGGAACCGTGTCAGGTACAGTAGAGACAACCCTCCTCCCCAATTTGGTGGTGATTAGGCAACTGCAATGTGAAATGGCCAAAACCTCAGTTGTTTTCAGGAGTTTTTCCTGATTTCAAAAAGAAGTGGTCACCTCACCACACTCGGCCTCCGTTCATAAAAGTATCTTTAAAAGGCAAGAGAATTAAAAGATAGAAAATTGTACCAAAAATAATTTTGAAAATAAAACTGCTTTCATTTTACTTTATGTTCTTATTTCAAGTACTCATTTGCTATGAGTGAAATAGGTACTTGTTTTTTACACAGTTGGATTAAGAAATAGATTATTGCTATTGAACATAACTTTAGGTCACTGATTTACAGAAGTGATATAAACACAATGGACAAAAGTTTCATTTCATCTATGAACAACAACTTTCATGAGAAATCCAACAGTCTTGTAGAGCCCAATTCGTCTTCATTATGAACACACACACACACACTTATGTATATGTATATGTATATATTATATGTATATGTATATGTGTGTGCATGCATAAATAAAGCCGCAAAATGCTTCGACAAATGACATGCAAAGGGAGTTAAAGAACATTATACTACTACAGGTAAAGCTTTTCCTTTTACCAAACACCAATTCTATGATTTGTACAGAGGAACGTTGTTATATAGAAAAGACAATCTAAATTGCACTCACTTAGGGAATATGGGGTCCATTAGGTTTTTTGTCAAAAAGAACAGGTATTAACAGTTTTATCTGGTTTCCATAGCATTTAGTTAAATTCATGTTTGAAGTCGTCTTAACTAAACAACACATAATTAAATAAATAATATTATATATATAGTATATATATATATATATATATATATATATATATATATATATATATATATATATATATATATATATATATTTATATATATATATATATATATATATATATATATATATATATATCTATATATATCATAAATAGGGTGTCTTAACTAAACAAATACATATTAAATTAAATAAATGATATACTGAATATATATATATATATATAAGAATATATATATATATATAGGTATATATATATATATATATATATATATATTATCAATTATTTATGTAATTTAATTTGTGTTGTTTAGTTACACAGGAACTATTTTGAATTTAACCAAATAGAAAAGACAAAACTGGTAATACCTGTATGAAAGGGAATTAAATGGGGTATTATTATATATATATATATAATCCATATATATTATATATATATATATATATATATATATATATATTTCCATATATATATATATATATATATAATACATACATACATATATATATATATATATTAATATAAACATATATATAATAAATATATATATATTATATATATATATATATATATATATATATATATATATATATATATATATATATATATATATATATATATATTTAATATATAATGTTCAGTGTTCTCTGATGTATACTGTATTAAACAGTACAATTCAGGTTCTCTGATGCATACTGTATGTATGTAGAAAATGAAATTGTGGAAGAGAGAGAAATTAAAGGGTGTGGTGGATAACGAAATTATCCGGAAATGCTGACTTGACTCTAAAGTCTTGAGATTCTGCCGCCATTATTCTTCCGTCAAGCCGATCTTGGTAGACTCTAGTCACCTTTCTTTGATCGTTTTTATCTTTAGTTACTTGCCTGTCAGTTTCTTTACGCATGCTTTATAATTTATGTAGAAATGACACAATCAACTGGTTCCATTTACCGGGAAAATACATTTTTGTATATTCATTTTTTCAATATTTATCCAGAGAGAAGAAAGTCTATCATCATTATGAGAAACAACAAACACAGCTCAGTCAATTTCATGTCAGTGTCTCACATAATGAGAAACACCACCAGTCTGTTCCAGCCAAGTCAAGCGCGTTATATTTGCGATTCGGTTCTAAAAGTTTTATTCTTATCTTATTAGAATAATCATCATTCTTGTCTTTTTCTGCGCCACTTATGAGGGTGCTTTTCAGCGAGCATAAAACGCAGTCCATACGTCACTGAACAGAACGATGATATATTACTCGAAAGACGGAAACGTCGTGAGGTGATTATCTGCTTTTAATTTAATTGCCCTTATTATTCATGCTCCCTTCAAGGGCAATGACACCAGCATTACATGGGGTGTATATTTTTCATTCTTTAGAATAATCTATTCATTAGATTATTTGTGTTAATATAATCAAGAATTTCAAATACAGGATACCTATTTCGTAAAATGATATCTTACCAACTTGAAACGTTTGTATATCCACGCTTCGAAAAGTTTCACCTTATATCAATAGAATTCGTTCTAATCGTGTGATGACAGAGGTCAAAATGTAGACAAAGCCTAGATATTTTCCGCACACGTCGTGAAAATTGTTCTAACTTAGCTTTTAACAGATAACGTAAAGAGGGTAAGCCTACAGATTCTAGTTTCCGTGTTTAGACTGGATGACTTAACGAAAATTTGCTCCTTTCTCTTCCCCTTTCTCTATCTCACTATTACCTGTCTTCTATTTCTACACAGAAATTATTTGAAAAGTTTCTTATATCCTGAATATGAAGGGCATACAGGGTATTTCACAACACTCATCACGTTCCAAGAGCCAAACCATAATTTGCGTAGTTTGATTTGGAGCTCTCTTTGTCCATATTAGTTTCGGTTTTCAAGGCGTTATCTATACCATGCTAATAGCCTTTATATGCAAATGATCGCTTCTTTAATTTTTTCGTCATCACAACAAAGAAAATGACTAGAAAAAAAAATAACCTTGATACATAGAAGAACAGAGCAGAATTTTTATTTCATAAAATCAATACAAAACAGAAGCTAGAGAGAGAATTAATATTTGTCCAAATGTTCGAGTGATGGATCGGCTCTACCATTTGCAGTAAGCCGTGTAGTGAAATAAATAGTTGTTCCCTGTCCAATTAGATTGACCGAAATCCTCCATGGTTTATGTATTATGCCTCGCATATTTGAATGAATATTTTCTGTTGCAGTGCAGTCTGTGAAAGCGCAACTGATCGTGTGAATATGGCTGCCTGTAAAACAAAATTAAATAAGAAAGAATGGGATAACTGGAATGAGGGAGGATTCTGCTTGACTTGATTTCAAGGTGTAATTACACTCACTGAATAGTTAACAATTAAAAATCACAAACAAACAAAAGATCACGAAATAGCTTGGTCTTATCAACATGAAATTCCAGTCCTCTCTCTCTCTCTCTCTCTCTCTCTCTCTCTCTCTCTCTCTGCCGACAAACTGTTAGACCTTGTTGCTTAAATACAACGTGACTGACGTCCTAAGCCTTGTCCTTTTTGTGTTGTGTGTATATATATATATATATATATATATATATATATATATATATATATATATATATATATATATATATATATATATATATATATATATATATATATATATATATATATATATATATATATAAAAGAAATAGAATTATTATCTTAAGTGGTAAAATAAGCTTAAAGTTTTATTCCAAGAGTCAGTTCCCTTCACGAATGAACGTCTTAAAGAACTTTCATTATTTCACTCCAGTGTTTTATCATTCATTCAAATTATGAGTAAATTATCAACTACTAATATGGGGGACAAAACACAGAAATAATAATGGTAGTAATTTTTATCACTTTGCCGTGACATTTTATTTATATATAAACATTAAGGTACAAATTCATTTAATATCCAATTCGCGCTATTCTGGGATTATCACCAAAGGGGGAATTATAATGATAAATGATTTGAAGCCTAAATTGACTCAAACACCCGACAATACCCATCAACGACTTCCATTCGACGTTCTGCAAAACCACTGGGTTTGTCAACTTGATTTTTTAGTACGTGACCCCTTAGTTAGTTAGCTGACTCTACTGCACATATCCCACATTTGAATGAAAAATTTGTTCCGAACGTTACCGGCAATCTGAATGTAGCTCATGATTTTTATATCACCGTGACATTTTATATGACAAACTTTGGGGTTCAAGTCGTACCAATGGAATGGGTAGGCTGTCAAGAGAGGGTGTTTGAATCTGACTCTTCTGCACATATCCCAGTGAAATGCGTGGGCCAAAAAGCGGTTCTTATCACTCATGGGGGATATTTATCAGCCGTGACATTTTGTTCCCTGGAAGTCGTTGATGGGTATGTCTTCTGTTTGAGTGGGCGGTTTTCGTACCAAATGGCTTGTCACTTATCTGTGCCCAGTGCCTTGGTGATATTAACAAGATAGTCGTGCCTTGGATCAAGAGAGGATTAATTGACATTTGTAGCTTCATGTATACACATATATTTACACTTCCTATATTAAAACATACATATATATACATTATATATATACATATTATATATATTATATATATGTTTATATATATATATATATATTATATATATATATATATATATACATATATATATATATATATATATATATATATATATATATATATATATATATATATATATATATATATATATATATATATATATATATATATATATATATATATATATATATATATATATATATATATATATATATATATATATATATATATATATATATATATATATATATATATATATATATATATATATATATATATATATATATATATATATATAGATACATATACATCACACACACATGATTTTTTTATCCACACAGACACACACATATATACGTATATATAAATATGAGATATTTGATAAGGAATTATAGTATGTTTAAAGTTCATATATTCAACGCTCATAGTTTCGCCTTCCATCAATTTCATAATAAACTAGAAGACCATATCATTTGAAATGAGACCTCGGGAAGTTTGGGAATTCGTTATTTTCGATGCACGCCGATGGAATAACTCTGAAGATAACGGGAAACGATAAAAGATCGCCCCATTTTATTACGCTGAATCGCCCTCTGCATTTTTCGTTTTCTCTTTTCAGGAACATTTGTGTCGCTTGGCTGTTCTTTAATTACATCGAAACAGGTGTCCGTTACCTTTGTTGTGCGAAGAGGGTCTTATAATGAGCTTTTCAGGAGATTCATGCTTCACCGGGCGGAATATCTCATCTTTATGATTGAATAAATGTTCCCTTAATCATATCATTTGCTATTTCGTGAACTTTTGTTTATCTGTGCGACGTTTGTCTTTTCTTCTTGGATATACTATGTAAGAGATTGATTAAGGAAAAACTTCCATATTTTGTTCATGAACATCTGTTTTTTTTATAAACGAGAGAGAGAGAGAGAGAGAGAGAGAGAGAGAGAGAGAGAGAGAATGTCACATTGTGTCAGCAGCAGTTTTTCACTCTCAAGGGGATATATGTAATAATTGTAAGTGTTTAAATAGACAATATCAACCCTCAACTAGTATCAGCACCCGAAAACAGGTTTCTCAGAAGAATTTCCTTCCAGCTAGTTCACGAAAAAAAAAAAATTTCATCCCTTGAACAAGAAGGCCATATCCTTAAGGACATTGGTAGATGAAGCACACGTAAAAATTATTTCATCTTTAATCCTTTTGTAGTTCTGAAAGACTTCTGCTAAGCATTAGCAGGGACATAATGGTCTCACAGTGTGTAACGGTATTTATAAATATTTCTGCACGTGCGCATATGTCCAGGAACTAATGCGTTGTAGAGAGAACGCATGAAGACTTACAATAAAGATCGGGACCTTCATCATGTTTTTATAATTGCACTCGAAAATTTGCAATGAAAGAATTAATCAGCACTCAGCTTTTCTCAGCTACAAGCATAATTTTACCTTCCCTCCGGGCAGAATTGCTCTGTAAGTTATTTATGGCTTAGAAATATCGGGTTGCTGAGAACATCAGTGCAACAACACTCCCGTGTGGTTCTCTTATTAGTCTGACCTTACATATAATTAGACTTTTATATAAAGGAAAGAAAAAACAATGATTTACAAAGGCTCCCCAGGACGCTCGTTTAGACCATGATAGAATTGTTAACTGGTTAAGAAAAAGCCACTTTATACAACAAAATTTAAGTGAGTAAACAGAAGAACAGGAGCGTTCGACCTTCACTAAGGTCCTCTTCAGCTCTATTGAGAAAAAAACGACAAAGTTAACAATGACATAAAAGTAAAATTACATAATTTTTAAAAGGGCAATCAAAATGGAAGCTGTCAGCCTTATAAGCATCATCTTTCAAGGCGTCTTTTTTGATATTGTATAAATTTTTACAAATGACCGAAGAGCAAATTCTAAAATAATGATTTACTCATAAGAATTAATATTCTACATTAATTTTCAGTTATGCATTACTTTAACCTGACCATATGTGCAAGGAAGGTGAAAAATATAAATCTTCATATATATATATATATATATATATATATATATATATATATATATATATATAGAAAAATTACAAAGTTTATACATATACATAATATCAGTCCTTTATTTTTTTCTTACTTTATTATTAAATTAATATCATGTTTACCCTCTTTCATAGGGTTTTTAACATAACGTCTGAAAACTGTGAAATAACCTATCTGTCTCCAATAATTCATTGACAATTGCTTTCCGTCGAAACTTTTTTATAATAAACACCTCTACTTATTCTTAAACAATATCTTCCATCCTAAAATTAAAATACCAACAGTACCAAAATAACGATTATATGCAAGCGTCCCTTTTATTCATGACAAACATTTCTACCTTGAACTGAAACTGTTAATCGAGAAATTTTTACCTGCCATTGAATTAAAGCTAATACCCTGCAATCCAATGAATATTAGATCTCTATTTAAACATAAGGAGAAACTCGATCCACTAATGACCTCAGGAGTCGTATATTTATTTAATTGCCCTAGATGTAATCTTGGGAAGTACGTCGGCTCCACACGGAGGTTACTCGAAATGAGATTGGACTCTCATCGAGGCGTTAGCTATAGAACAGGAGTCAAATTAACTAATCCTGAATTTTCGTGTATACGTGAACATAGAAAGAAAAGTAAAATGACATAAAGTCTGAAAAATATTTAGCAATCTTAGAATCACTCTTCATTAAACAACTCGTTCCCCAGTTAAACCACCCAGTCTTCCTCAACACCTCTGTAGCTCTTGTGAGCCTAAGTCGAAGCTAAACCCGGCCCGAATTGTCTGTCACTCGGTCTATGGCCTCAGCACCTTACGAAAATCACTCCTCCCTATCTTTTGTACTTGTCATTTATATTATTTGTATGGTTTCTTAACTGTTAATTCTTATTCAGAGTTTGTTATTTAAACGTTTGTCTTCTCTTTTTATAGCTTGAAAATGGGACTTTTAGGTCTTGAAACGTTGCAGCAACAATAAAGTATTTAGAAAAGGAATAAAGGTCTGATCCTTCACCTTGCACCTACTGATGTCTACCGGTTGATAGACCCCCCTCTCTCTCTCTCTCTCTCTCTCTCTCTCTCTCTCTCTCTCTCTCTCTCTCTCTATATATATATATATATATATATATATATATATATATATATATATATATATATATATATATATATATATATATATATATATATATATATATATATATATATATATATATATATATATATATATATATATAATATATATATATATATATATATATATATATATATATATATATATATATATATATATATATGTATGTATGTATGTATGTATGTATGTATATATATATATAATTCATAAGGCATAAAAATTGTGAAATTTTTTATAAAATTTTCAGATGCACAGAAAGTAGCATTTGCTCTAATGTAATGCTCATATACTTTCATCACTATCAGTCAAGTAAATATTTATGGGGTTTATATGTTTGTTAGATGCAAAGTAGAAAAAACCTAGCGAAATGAAGTCACATAATTCATTATATGGTAAATGAATGTTCGCAAGGTAATATGATAAAATTAACCAATTATTTCCCAATGTACAAAAAGAAAAAATGCCTACAAAAAAACTATAGCAGTGTAATTTTTGCATTTTTATTAAGCATGTTCCCTCATGAATTATTTTTTGCTACGGAGCCAATGTATGTAAGAAAGATGAGAACCAAAAATAGTAATTAGAGGTAAGGCAGTGAGATATATGACCAACTGCGGAAATAATGAGATTCAAAATGCTCGTAAAGAATAACTGTAAAGAGAGTTTTTAATTTCATGGATTTATTATTTTCTACATGAAACAAAAGTAATGGGTATGGAAGTAATACCGAGTTCATTATGCAATAAAACAATAGAATTTGAAAATTAAAATAATTGTCTTACACGTAGGATGTATTCTTTTCCTTATTTCCTGCAGTAACTGGAGAGTAATGGCACTTAGTGACTTATGCAACAGAAGAATTTGCATTTTGAGAGCAATTTCCAAAATGAGTGGGGTGGGATAAGAGAAAGTCTTGGATACACATAAGGAGAGTAGCTTGGTGCATAGTTCTAGCTATAAGGGATCAAAATCCGTTTATTTCATTCACGAGTTTAATTGTTACTTACTTATTACTTACTTCTTTGTTACTTATTTAATCGTTTTAAAACCTTCTCGACGATAGAATTATGTTCAAGATACTGACTTTTTTTTGTTTTTAAAACGTAGGAGCGAAGTATATTTCTTGATGTAAAATCAGAGCAGAAAGATGATTAAATGACCCAAAGGAAGGTTACGACTTTTCATTTTCTCCGAGTGAGATTTAAAAATGCTCTTCCATCTTATCAAAATTGGCATAATCAGAAGCTTATGCCTCATTTACGTTTTTTTATTTTAAACAATTTTTCTGAATCTTTTCCTAGTCGTTTTTGCAAAAAGAATTCGGGACGTTCATAAGTGCTTTCCAGTTCAGTGAAAGGAATATATTTTTTTTTGAGAGGAGCTTGGGACGCCAAATTCCTACTTTACCCAACATTTTTTTTTTTTTTTTGTCTTTTACTTCGTCTAGAGAGAAAATGAAGAGAATCAAGTCGACTTTAATCCTCACTCCAACTCATCCGTCTCACTTATGGCAGAAGTTCCTCTTGTATAACCAACTTCTTAAAATCTTAATTCCATGAGGTGATTCCTTCGTTAATCCCACTTAACCCTTAGCCTCTAACTTTCGACGTTTTTTCAGCCAAGATCTTGCGTGTTATGTTCCCCATCTTTTCCTTTCCTCCTCCTGCTCTTGCTCCTCATTCTCCAGCCATCCTCCTCCTCCTGCTCCTCATCTCCAGCTCATGCTTCATTCAGCCCTCCTCCTCCTGCCCTTCTGCTCATGTTCAGCAGAATTCATTTTCTTTAATACTTCGAAATCATACATCCTTCCTTTGGCGAATGCTCTTCATCTTGTGAATGAACCTTTGCAAACTTACTGCGAAAGCACGAAAGTTGGAAGATGTTGCATGACGGATGAAGATGTAACTGCAGGTTTTTCATAGATTGTGTAAATGGAGAAGCATTACGAAGGAGTCGTTGTCATAAGTGGTTTGAATGCGAAGATAGGTAATAGAAAAGCTAACATAGCTGTCAAGTTAAGAATCTAGTGTAGTAATTAAAAACGGAAAGAGACAAGGTCGAATAGAAATTTATTTCGAGTGTGGGTGGATGTTTTGAAATACGCAGACAGATAGGTTATGATGAAGAAAAAGTGTGTCAGATGACGTGATAGTGCAGAGAGATCGAAAAGAACGTTGAAGGCTGTTTTTGTGAAAAGAGTAATGGCTGGAGGTCATATATTCTTTGTTGAGTTGGAAATGAGAGCTGAAAATGTGGCTACAAGTGGGCTTAAGATAAGTGAGGTCGGTAGGGGAAACGCTAGAATTACATATAACCAGGGGAAGGATACAAAATGGACTGGGGTTAAAGTCAGTGATGCAGGAGGAATGTACCCCATGTGAGTTCCATATTCATTTGCAGTTATGTAAATTGTATTTTTTTTTTTTCGTTCTGGAACGAAGCTTAGGTTATTGAAAACGATTCTATGTACAACATAGGGCTTCAGATAAGGAATATCGCTCACTTATAGAAATTTGTTGCCACAAGCCGAAATGCAGAGGTTGTAAGAAGATTGCATACAGATACGAGGAAATGGAACTTATAGTTTCAAGAAGGAAACTGTATGATACGCAAGTGAATTTTACGATAAGAAAGAACATGCAGGAGGTGGATAATGTGCGGGAGAAAAAACTAGTATAAACTTGAGCAAGCACATAATGAGGAAAAATGTTTTTCTTGAGGGTAGAAATTGCCGAGAGAAATAGTAATGAACAAACTAACTTTAAAATGAATGATTGGCAGGGTATTGTAAAGATATTCCACTTTGGAGTATAGGCGGGAGGCATGTCTGATTGATGCTGATTTAGAATAGGTCAGTGTACGCTTGAGAATGCTCATTGTTGCGGAAGTTGATGTAAGGAAAATAATTAAGATGAGGTTGAGGAATAAATAAAAGTAGCAAAAATTAATGGGATTACAAGTGAAATGCTGTGACAAGGCGCTAAAATTGATATTGAATGAATAGCCATGGTGTGCCAGGTACGTTCAGAAGAGGCAAAGAATCCTAAGGAATGGGTCAGGGGAATGATTTCCCTTGTGTAAACGTATAGATAAATAGATATCTGGAAACGTATAAGAGTTTACGATTGCTAAATGTAACTGTTGATAATACTGCTAAGGTTTTGGTGCAGAAAGTGAAACAGATGACAGAATGGTTCATCAAGTATTTACTCTGGATCCGATGAATATGGACTCAGAGAAGGTTTATGATATGATATATGAAAGAAATATATGGTGTTCAAATTTATGTGTTGAGAATGATATAAGGATTTTATGATAAAATCGAAGTGCGTCAAAATATGCAAGCTGGTGGGCGGCTGACTTGGTTTGAAAGTGGAAATGAATGTGGGAAGTGTTGGGCCCCTTTGACAGCTCAAAGTCTTCAGGAATGGAATCATACAATCAGTTGGAAGAAGGACATTAAATGTAGGTGCAAGTTCACATGATGAAAGATGGGTTGTGAATTGTGTTTGGGATGGCTAATGTTGTAGATGATCGATTGTTAAAAACTTATAGAGAAGAGAAATGGGCAGGAACCAAGAAAAATGTTTGTAAGGAGTGGAAGTTAAAGGTGAATGTGAAGTCGAGGGGACAAAGGGAAGCACAGAGGATTTAGGAAAATTAAGGGCGACTGATGATGTTTGTAAGTAGTGGATGTAAATGAAACGGACGATCGTAGGATAAGAGAAGAGAAGAGAAGAGAAGAGTAGCAGAATAGGCGAATTAAGAAAGGCAGCAGTACCTGTGCAAAGGAGTAGTAAAAAATGAAATGTCTATGAAACCTAAAGTTGTATTTAAGGAAGGGATTGTTGAGCCAACTCTCATTTACAGAAATGATGCTTGGATGTTGAAAGAGAATGGGAGGAAAAAGTTTTATTTTGTTGAGATGAAACATTTGCTTGTGGTATGTGGGTGAGAAGGATTGAAAGGGGTAGGAATGTGGAGGAACGTACAAGTAGTAAATTGGATGTCAGAGAGGAAAAGATGAATCAGATTATTTTCAGATGGTTTGGTCGTGTGGAGAGATTTATCGTGCTAGGCTGGTGAAAACAGCATTATTCTGAAGTGGTGGGAGGAAAGGGAAGAGGAGACCTGAGAAGTGCTAGATGAATAAAAGCAAAAAGTCCCAAGATGGGAGGAGCCTTAGTATCTAGGAAAAAATAAGTTTGTACAAGACAGAGGTGAATGGTGGAATTTTTACAAGAGTCTTGACGAGACGCGGATGTACATCCTTTGTAAGCGTAAGAAATGGCTAATTTGGCAAAAGTTTTCTACATAAGCAATTCATCAATTCAGCAATTCAAGTATGAAAACTATCTTTACCTTTTCTAATTTTTTCCTCTGAAGTCATCTGTTATGCGAAACGGCTTGATGTTATAACAATTACAAGTATGGATTTAAATCTTGCGTACGATTATGTGAATGTAAAAATACCCTGATAAGTGTGTGAATAAACTGATAAAGAACCTCATACTTTCATGTTTTAATGTTTTGCTTCCACCTGGAAAGGTGAGATTGAAAAAAATAACCGCGGATAATATCAGTGTTTTTACAGGTGACAAGAACCAATGAACACTGTCTTTTGAAACTTCATTTTGATCAGTCAATTCTGAAATAATGAAGTGATTTGATTACTGTGAAAGTTTTTACCCGCACAATTACTCTGTAGTGTCACGACTTGGCCTTCCCTGTATTTGTATCAAGACTAAGTCACAAATCATTCTGATTTCAATTAAACTCACTTCTCTTGTTCTGAATGAATTTCTCTAAAATACTGGATTGTTCTTATTGAAAAAAAAAATGGTTCCCTTTTCTTCTTTTTGAGACAAGATGTCTTGAGCTCCAGGATCATCTTAGAGCGAATATATTTTTATTGTGGGGAATTCATTTTTACACAGAAAATTATATATAATTTATTATGGGTGCGCTAGGAAAAAAAAAGGGAAAAATGCGCCAAAGTTTCTTCGGCGCAATCGAGAGTTTTTTGTATGAGCCGCGACCCATGAAGCTTTCAGCTACGGCCCGGTGGTGGCATGTCCTTTAGTGTTGCCAAACGCACGATTATGGCTAACCTTAAGCTAAACTAAAAAAAAAAACTACCGAGGCTAGAGGGCTGCATTTTGGTATGTTTAATGATTGGGGGTGGATGATCAACGTACCAGTTTGCAGCCCTCTATCCTCAGTAGTTTTTAAGATCTGAGGGTGGACAGAAAAAGTGCGGACGGACAAATAAATAGCCATCTCAATATTTTAATTTTACAGAAAACTAAAATGAGTTTCCCACCCAAAGTTGCGTCTGTCATTTCTCTATTGAGTTCCCGAAGAAGCAAGGAGAAATCAAAAAGACTGAGTGCAAATTTCCTATTAGAATTTTTTCATAATTATCCTCTGGAGAGTGATGACCGACTGATTTATTTCAAAATGACATCTTCTAAACTTTGAAAAGAAATTATTTGAAATAAGTGCCAACCTCATACGTTTCATTGCAATGAAAAGCACTAGTATCAAATCCAATAAGCATGAACATCTCAAGAAAGCTAAGAAGATCAGAGTATTATAAAGATCTTGACACTAAACTAAGAAACGTCATTGAAATCCATTACACAAAGAGAGAACCGATATATTGCACGAAGTCCATTCGGTGTTAATCATACGTATCATCATATGATTTATTATCAGGTCCCCTATTTGTTTGTTTGTCTCGCGATATCATTTGCTGATAAAAGACACCTCTTGAATCTGGAGACCAGGCAACGTGGACGGGATTAACATGTTATAATAAGGGTTAATGTTGTGAGCAGGATCGTAATTTATAGTTAAATTATATAGTATTATGCTAAATCATATATCATTCGCGTCTATCCCTATTTTCCAATGTGATTCCGTAGATGAGAGAGAGAGAGAGAGAGAGAGAGAGAGAGAGAGAGAGTTATTATTTCCTCTTGATGCAATTGGGTCCAAACAGAAGAAAAATGGATTGTAAGAAGCCCCTCACTCTGTTGGTCGGTATATGGCTTCTTCTCTCTCTCTCTCTCTCTCTCTCTCTCTCTCTCTCTCTCTCTCTCTCTCTCCTCTCTTCATCTAATAAAAGGTAAAAAGTACGAACAACAAAATATTGATTGAGGTAAGTCCACAATTCGTTACGTGTTATGGTCTATAACGAGAGATACACTCATGGCGAGAAATATATTAAACTAAAAAACATCTTAGCAAAAAAGAATTATTACTGAATTTTTCTGTCAGTTCCCGCAAGACACTGGAATCATTTACAGACTCATTCCTCATTTGGATGTAGTGGTACCTTGACATACGAGTTTCATTCGTTCCGTGAACGAGCTCGTAACTCAATTTGCTCGGAAATCAAATCGAATTTCCCCATTAAATTGAAGGGAAATACTATTAATCCGTGCCAGCCTCTCAAAAAACACACCGATTTTTATTGTTACGTGTTTTTTAATAAGATAAATGTACTTTATAAATAACAAATAGTATATAAAAAATAATAATACATGATAAAAGTTAATTGTACTTTGCTTCGAAGATCACACGACGACACTGGCAGAGGTGGAGCAGCAAGACAAGCAGGCTAGTGAGTGTCTCAGTGGGTACGGAGGGGGGTGGCGGTGATGGGAGGCAGGAGATTGGCGGGGGAGGTTTTTTCACGTCGTTCTCTATCGCTAACTTGACTTACTCGCTGCACACTTGATGCGGCATTGCTAAATTTAACTTACGCACTAGGTATGCTAGACTTTATCGCTAAACTTAATTGCTGCTTTTTTATTTTTTTTTTATTTTTAATCTTCTTCTTCATTGACTTTTCCCTTTTTTGCCACACTTTCCGTGCTTTCTCGTGCAGGGCGATACACTGAAAACCTGTCCAAGTAGGTTTATTTCTTCCTATCTTTCAAAATTGTTCAAAAATGAGCTAGGCAAGTGTTGTTAAACAGTTCCGACGCATGACCTATTGCAACTTTTTCAGGGTGTTTCTTTTCAATAAACACTACAATTTTCTCCCACATTCCCAACATTTCCTAAATCTCACTTTCAGCAACCTCCTCCGGCACTTGCTCCTCCTCCTCCAAAACCTGTAAAGCCTCCGTACACTGCTACTGATGTAGCTCCTTTAATTCCTCCATTGTCAGTTCCTCTTTGTGCTCCTTGACGAGGTAGTCAACATCTTCTTCATCCACTTCCAGGTCCATGGACTTTCCCAGGGACACAATATTCTCCACCTATAGCTTTCAGATTCGAATCCTTTGAAGTCCTGTTCGGATACAACCTCAGCCCACAGCTTCTTTTATGCAGATTTTAAGGTCCTCCTTGTAACACATTGCCAGGTCATGTCGATAATTTTGTGGCAGGTCACGATATTGTAGTGATCTTTCTGGAACTCTTGAAGGGTGAGGTTTGTGGCCTCCATAACCTCAGAGCAGTGCTTGAACAGGTGCTTGGTGAAGAGCTTTTTGAAATTTAAAATCACCTGCTGGTCCATAGGCTGCAGGATAGGGGTGGTGCTCAGTGGAAAGAAGAGGACCCAGATAAACTTGAAATTTTCATAGATGTCATCTGTGAGGGTTGGTGAGTGCGCGGGAGGGTTGTTGAGGATGCGAAGGGCTTTCAGGGCTAAGTTATTTGTGGTGAGGTAATTCTTGATGGTAGGACCAACAACCACGTTTACATACAGGACAAATTTTTCCTGGTGACTCACACCTTTGAGTTTGCCTTCCACATAACCTGCAGATTTTCTTTGGTTTTCTTGTGGGACTTAAAGGCTCTGGGGTTTTACGAGTGATATGAGTAGCAGCTTACCTTTGCATTTTCACTTGCATTAGCACACAGTTAGCCTATCCTTCATAGGTTTGTGACCTGGTAAGCTCTTCTCCTCTGCCATGATATAAGTCCTCCTTGGCATGTTTTTCCAGAAGAGCCCTGTCTCGTCACAGTTGATGACTTGCTGGACAACGTACCCATCTGCTTCTACCAGTTCGGCAAAACTTTTAACAAACTCCTCAGCTGCCTTCACATCAGAGCTTGCTGCCGCCTCACCATGCCTGATGACAGAGTGAACGCCAGTGCTATTTTTAAAATTATCAAACCAGCCCCAAGTGGCTTTGAATGACTCTTCTGATACCTCGTCCATCAATGTTCCTGCCATCTAATGCACCAAAGCCGTGTAGATGTCTTTTGCCTTCTCACAGGTGATGCTCTCCGTCATGGTATCTCCTGTGAGCTGCTTCTCATTCAACCACACCAATAACAACTTCTCCATCTCTTCATGGGCAGAGGTCAAGAACTTTGAAATAATCTTAACGCCATTGGCTGGCTTTATAGCCTTTATCAACTCCTTCTGCTTCAAGATGATACAGACTGTAGAAGCAGTCCGGTCATACTGCCTCGCCAAGTCCATAACATGCACACCTTGATTGTGTTTTTCTATGATTTCATGGCCTTTTCTTCTTCTCAGCAATGGTCTTAACACTCCCTTTCTCAGGACCCATGGCAAAAACTAAGAAACGCTCCAAAATACAGGGGCACAGTGAAAATGCTACGAGATGTTGCAGAGATACTCGCATGGCAAAGTAACCACATGAACTGAACGAGATCACTCGGTTAGAAATCTTGTTGCTGACAAAAAAAGTTAAGTATACCTTAGTTTTACCAGACCACTGAGCTGATTAACAGCTCTCCTAGGGCTGGCCCGAAGGATTAGACTTATTTAACGTGGCTAAGAACCAACTGGTTACTTAGCAACGGGACCTACAGCTTATTGTGGAATCCGAACCACATTATAGCGAGAAATGAATTTTTATCACCAGAAATAAATTCCTCTAACTCTTCATTAGCCGGCCGGAGAGTCGAATTCGGACCTAGCGAGTGCAAGGCCACAACGCTACCGACTCGCCCAAGGAAGACAATGGCGGATGCATTGGGAGATGACGTCTCCCAGGCTCGCTGGCTCATAGCTCAAATCTCGGCTCGCTTCTTAAAGCCAAAAATCACTCATGCGCCGGCTCACACCTCAGAAAACTCGTACATTGATTCACTCTTAAGTCAAGGTTTGAATGTACTAATTTTCTACATTACCCTTGAGAACGAAACATGTTTCCCCACCCAACCATTAATATATTCTCTCTCCAGTTCTTGCATATTACAAGGGAGGTCATACATAGCATTATATTTGTCAAGCCATTTCAATGGCATTTGTTAACACGCAAAATTTTTTATCAGAACTGTGATAATTAACACAAAAATGAGATGTCAAGTATTTTTTTTTTTCCAATGTATCCCATTAGTTGCCTTGTGGTACGAGTCTTTATTAAAAATAACTTTAACGGGTACTGAATTTTGTTACCAAGTCAGTTTCTCTTGTGATATAATGTTAGCTTCAATTAGGTTTCGTCCAAGATAGTTATAATCCCGTTTACATATTTTCCCAAGAAAACGAATCTTTTTCATATCTTTTTGGTCTCATTTTCTTACCTGGTCAGGTGGTGGCCATTATAATTAGCAAAGTTGTCAATTTTGTAAATTTAAGTGATGCATAAAAGTTTGTCGACAGCATTAGAAGAAAAGAGAAATTAATGGGTATAAAACTCGGGTTTCATTAATATTAACGAGATCTTGTTACCATCAATTCCTTATAGTGCTCAACAGATATTAAAGAGATTTCATTGTCATCAATTGTGCTCATAAAGAACTGACGGATTTGACACAATACGATTGCAAGTCCCTTTGTGACATAAGATTTTATATTTTGCCAGCTGGTTATTTGAGTTCCAGCTTAGCTGGAAAACTAATACACTTTAAAGCTAAGGTCTTGCCGATAAATGGGGTAGTCAAAACAGCATTCTAAAATCCAAAAAATATCCCTCATTCACCCAATATCCTCAACCTCCCACCTAAGACTTAAAAATATCAAAATTAACGACATCAACCAAAGTATTCCCTCTCATCTAGAATTCAAGAATTTCTCAGCCACATTATCATGCCAGGTTGCTGATAACAAGCCTGCAGGACAAAGTGACACAAGGCTTCTGTGAACTTCCATCTTTTCTTATCTTTAACAAATCTCCGCTCATCCCCAAAGGTCTGGGACTTTTAACTGTTCTGGTGACCACAGGAGAAGTAAATGCTTGCAAATTAAACAGCACTGTACTATCACATAATACAGCATTCTTCCAAGACGTGCAGGGGTGTTCGAAAGACATGTCCAAGCCACCTCCACCTCCTTTTCATCATTATCTCAAGTACATTTGGAGCCTCAGTAATTTTCTTTATGGTATCATTTTTTACTCTTTCCTTCCATGGGATATCTAATATTATTCTAAAAAATCAGCAAAACCTTATAGGCTCAATTTCACTGCCACACTCTACTAATGCATAATCTTACTTTTGTATAAAATTTCACACTATTTGATTTCCAAATTTTTAGCATCCTTCACATTGTTTGACTTGCTTTTTTCAGCCATTTACTTGAACTGAAAGGGATTTAGATTGTTATCATTGCTCATAAATATTCGAAGGATTCAACATCATTAATCCTTACTTCATTGACAATTATCTCAAGAATTTGTTCATATGCTATCGCTATAAGCCCTATTATTCTTAGTTCTGTTTACAGTCCCATCTTTCTAGATATATGATTCCTTCTATTAAGGAAGTTTTGTAAATTCTCTCAAAGTCCCATCATTACTCCAATCCCATCTCTTAAACACAAAACCCAAATTATTCCAACTCCTGTCTAAAACAACATATTGATCAGTCATAGAAACCAAAATTATAGCCCTGTCACCTAAACCTTAATGTTCCTCAGCCACCCAAACCCAAATGATTTTGTTTCTATTCTTTCAAAAGAAATTATCGCTCTCCTTAAAACAGAAAATATACAAATGAAGTAACATTAAAAAGCTAGGAAAAAAATTAAGTTTTCTTCATCAACCTAACTGTCAAAATATCCTCCAGACACAAAATATCCACGGTCTCACCGAAAGATCAAAATATTCCTCGTTCACTCAGATCCAATTATCCTCATTCACCAAAGACTCAAAGTATTACTTGACCTCTCAATGCCAATAGGAGACTCACTCCCACTTATAACTCAATATATCCTTCGGCCACCAAACCAGTATTATTTTCCTCATATGTAAAGATTAAAGTAACTTATAACTACTCAAACCCAAATCACTCCCGCACCTCCTAAAAGCGAAAATATACTTCATCCTTCTAGTCACAAATTATTTCCCTTGAAATTCAAAACTCCAAATATCCCTCGTTCACCCAAACCTAGAGTGATCTCCTTCCCACCTGAAACTCGAAATATCACTCAATTAATAAAACAGAAATATGTTTCCACCCCTACCAAACAAAACTTAAGATTATTTAAAGCCCCTTTTACCTACAATACAAACTCGTTGCCATTAAAATTCAAAAATTCTCTCAAAATCACCCGAATCAGGATTACCCTGTCCTTTTACCACCCAAGATATCTATCCTCCATCAACCAAAAGCTGCAGGTGACTTCCGTTTCAACTTAACACTCAAATCTGTTTTTAATTCATTCAGCCAAATAAAGATACTCCCATCCCCACCTAAAACTCAAAACATCCTCATTCACACAACAGTGTCGAAAAGTCGTTTTAATTGGTGTTAAAACTTGAAACATCCTCATCCACACAACCTTAAAGTATCCCTTCCCAAATAAAACTCAAAACATCCCTCATTCACACAAACTTAAAGTATTCCCCTTCCCACCTAAAACTCAAAACATTCCTTATCCACACAACCCTAAGGTATCGCCTTCCCACCTAAAACTCAAAACATCCCTCATGTACACGAACTTAAAGTATCCCCTTCCCACCTAAAACTCAAAACTTCCCTCATCCACACATCCTTAATGTATCCACTTCCCACCTAACACTCAAAGCATCCCTTATCAAACAACCCTAAAGTATCCCATTCTCACCTAAAACTCAAAACATCCTTCATCCACACAACCTTAAAGTATCCCATTCCCACCAAAAACTCATAACATCCCTCATCCACACAACCCTAAATTTAGTATCCCCTTCCTACCTAAACTCAAAACATCCCTCACCCACACAACCCTAAAATATCCCCTTCCCACCTAAAACTCAAAACATCCTTCATCCACACAACCCTAAAGTATCCCCTTCCCACCTAAACTCAAAACATCCTTCATCCACGCAACCCTAAAGTATCCCTTTCCACCTAAAACTCAAAACATCCCTCATCCATGCAACCCTAAGGTATCCCCTTCCAACCTAAAACTCAAAATATCCCTCATCCATGCAACCCTAGGGTATCCCTTTCCCACCTAAAACTCAAAACACCCCTCATCCACACAACCCCAAAGTATCCCCTTCCCACCTAAAACTCAAAACATCCCTCATCTGCACAACCCTAAAGTATCCCCTTCCTACCTAAAACTCAAAACATCCCTCATCCACACAACTCCAAAATATCCCCTTCCCACCTAAAACTCAAAAAGTCCCTCAACCATAAGGCCCAATATTAACCAAACCTTTTAAGATTCAAAATATCCATCATTAATCCAAACCTAAATGTTTATCCTTCGACTCTAAAACTCAAAATATACCTTCTACATCCAAAACTCAAGTTTCGCCCTCCTACTTTAAATGGAAATGCCAGTCAATCTAAATTTTTCACAATCATCTAAACCCAAATTATTCCTTGCCACTAAAGAATTAAAGTGCCCTCTCATCCAGTCGAACCAAAATTATTTCCCTTCCCTTAAACCTCAAAATATCCTTCTACATCACAAATTCAAAATATCCGACATCCAACCCAAAATATCCCTCACCACCCGGGCCAAAAGAAATCCCCCACTTTAAATTGAAATATCCATCAGTTTCTGAAACTTAAATGATCCCTGCTCCCATCTAAAACTTTAAATATCCCTCAGGCACCTAAACTAAAATTTCCTTCTACCTCCTAAACTCGAAAATATTCCTCAGCTACCCATAAATGATCCCACTTTCCCTTTAAACTCAAAATATCCTTCAACCTATCAAACCCAGAGTATCCCTTGACGAATTAAACCTACAGTATTTTAAATTATCTGAGACAGAAAGTATCATTTAACCATTGAAATCGAAACTGCGTCGTCTCATAACAAGACTTGAAATATCTCTCAATCATCCAATTCCAAATTATTCCTCCTCAAACCTAAAACTCAAAGTATCCCTTGATCACCCAAATCCAATATATCTTCCCTCACATCAAAAATTCAAATTACCCCTCATCCACAAAAACAAAAAGTATCCCGTCCCCCCAAAAACTCAGATTATCCCTCAAACTCCCTACTCAAATTTATACCCGATTGAAACTATCCCTCGACCATCCAAGCACTAATTATTCTCCTTCATTCCTAAAATTCAAAATTTCTCTTAACTTTCTAAATACAAATTATCTCTTCGCCTGATGGTTCTTCCTCTAACTAATAACAACTAAGATAATATAGTAAAAATGAAATGAAGGGAGGAGACCCTCTTTCAAGCAAGTCTAGTTAAAGAGAATGGCAGCATCAGTGGAAATGATTTTATACAGTCTTTTCAATTCTTCTTATTATCTTCTTTTCATCAGGGCTGATATTTGCTAATAACTGGCCGATGTTCATAGTCTGGATAAGGAAGATAATGGTTTTTTGAATAAAGTTAATCTTATTTCGTATGAGTTGAAGTTAAAAAAATGACGTGTGAAAGCCGTAGAGTTCTAAGACTTCCAAACTGCAGCAGGATCTTCGTGGTCTTTCCAAGGACGTAGCGGAATTCCAACGTTTCCAACCGTATCATCGGTTCATTCTCACGGAAGGGTGGGCTTTTTCGCAATTCTCATTGAGCTCCCACACCACCGATCGCCTGGGACCCTATAAATACTGACTAACAAGCCCATTCCAACTAGAAAAAGCCAACCCTTCCGTGATAATGAACCGATGATACGGTTGGAAACATCGGAATTCCGCTACGCATTAGAAAGACCACGAAGAAGATCCTCCACACGAGAAATACGACGAATCCCGGTTTCCAGCTGCGGCAATTTGGAAGTCTTAGAACTCTACGGCTATCACACGCCATTTTTTACTTCTACTCATACGAAATAAAATTAGTCTTGTACAAAAAACCATTACCTTCCTTTTCCAGACTATGAACATCGGCCAGTTATTAGTAAATATCAGCCCTGATGAAAAGAAGATAATAAGAAGAACTGAAATGACTTTATAAAAAATCAGTTCCACTGATGCTGCCATTCTCTCTAGGAAGTCATAATAATAATAATAATAATAATAATAATAATAATAATAATAATAATAATAATAATAATAATAATAATAATAAGAAGAAGAAGAAGAAGAAGAAGAAGAAGAAGAAGAAGAAGAAGAAGAAGAAATAACTATTATTTTTTAGGCTGCACGCGAAATAAAAATGTTCATAATTTGCATAGGGAATTATTCTCAAAGTTATTAGATTATTTAATTTTTGTCTCATCTGTGCCGTTAACGTGCTTAAGGTGAGAAATGTTCATTTTATTTTAGGGGACATATGATCGCAAATTTTATTGCGAAAAAATGCTAATATGGATATCAATTATGCACAAAAAGAGTATATTATTCCGATTGTCACTGCATTGCCGATATGCTTGTTTAAAAAACGAAAACTAACACAAAAGCAGGAATAAAACATTAAATAAACAACCGAGGATGGTTTCTCTTTCAGTTTCACCCTTCCAGAAGCTGGAAATAAATGAACATTCTATTTTCTTTCTTTCAGGAGTTTGAGAGAGATGACTACAGCGACATGGAAAAGTGTAGAGTCGCTGAATCACAAAATAAAAAGGTAGATTCTGTTATCCTTAGAGGTCTTAGAACACGTTTTACACCTATGGAAAATAATTTGTTTGGAATAATAACTAACATTTAGAGTTCATGAATTCGTTGGCAATCTTAGAGTTAACTCGTATATTTTTTTTTTCTCTAAATCTCTCGAAAACTCCATCAAAAGAAGTGTCTGTCAAATCCTGAGTTTATCTTTACACATTCATGGTCTACGTCAGGTAAATTTCTACAGCTTGAATGACCCTCACTTCATTTCAGCTCTATTTAGAGAGAGAGAGAGAGAGAGAGAGAGAGAGAGAGAGAGAGAGAGAGAGAGAGAGAGAGAGAGAGAGAGTCATTCAGTTTCTTCTTATGAAAGCACCCTTTATCCGAACTGAGAAATGAAGACACTTGAATGTGATATCAAAGGAAGACATTATTATTGTTGAAAACATTAAGTGGAAAATTATAAAATATATTCAGATATCGCGAAGTGCAGGAAAATCTTTTTAAATGTCTGATCTTTCCGTTTTGAAAAGTGACACTGGAATCTTCGCAGAAGTTTCCAATGGTCCTCATGATGGCTGACAAAGCAGAAGGATCTTTCAACATCCCATTATAGTGGCGATATAAATCTAAAGGATATATAAATGCCAACACACGTATACATAAACATACACATCATAAATGTGATTTTTTTTTAACATTTAAAGGCCTAAACATTGTTGCTTCCTTTCATTTAATGACTGAATAATTTCCCTGTATTCCTCCTTCAATTTAAGTTCCTGCAAGGAGAGCCAATACGGTCTTCTGTTTTCTTCTGTTGAGAAGGGGAGTTCTGTTATTAGTTGCTATTGACAGACAATATTAATATCATCTTCATGGCTAACAGGGCAGGGCTACTATACTGTACATTGATTCACAACTCATTTCGGTCGTAGGTGCGTGAACCACCAGTTATGGACCAGTGACTTGGAAAATTATAAGTTTCCCCTGACATAATCAAGTCGAAGAGCAGAAATTCACGAACAGGCGCTAATCCAAAAGTTTTATTGCAATTGTCGGTCACTGAAACTCCTTTCAGTTATCATAGTAATCCTGCCTCGTTCTCAGAACGCTCATTAGAGGAATGGAGGTATCACTTTAGGAAACCTTTACCCCCATACTCATTCACATTCAAGGACACTCAAATATGTTTCATGCAGTTAGGAATCCTGGGTGAATTATTTAAAGATAACTTCAGTATCAAGAGGAACTTCCTTTGCCATAACAAATCTCGACAGCCATCCTTGAACGATACCCTAATGCACTTTGCTCTTCTTTCGAAGAATAAGTTCCAAAGGCTGATTTTCTTTACTTCAATCTGAAGCTTAAGCATGAGCTGACGGGGAAGGATTAGCTTGCTCACTGGTGTTCCTCCAGGAAAAATGAATGTCGGGAGACACCACCATCTTCCTTACTATGCTCCATCCAGCTCCTCTCAATAAATTAGAAGTAACATGAACTTTTTCCCCCCTGTTCCTAAGGGGGAAATTAATAAATCTACGCCATCAGGAACAGTAAGATTAGGCAAATGATCTAGCTATGCAAATAAAACTGTAAATAAAAAAAATAACATTCTTAAGTTCAAATTTATTTTAATCAATATGAGCCACTTCGCTTAATCAACGAAAAGAAGCCCATTATTAAACAAAAATTACCTCCGGAGACAGTCAACATCGTCGAATCGCCTAGTCAGAGTTATACAATAATAAACAACAATGGCCATCCTAACGAATAAACCACACTTTCACAAACGTCAGTGCCTAGAGGACACAGTTACATTTGACTTAGAATTTTTATCATTTGCACTGTTACAAATAGTTCCAAGGCAAGGACGAGAGATAATCAGTGCATTACTTTTTAACTGACTGTTCCCTTTTTCTTTTGACAGTTAGTACTTGACAGTTGCGAAACTGCTCTTCTAATCGAAATCTTTTCCACAAACGAACATGGTAAATGCTTTAATTATTATGCCGCAACAAAAATATCTCGTATTCTTATATTCAAAGCTTCTCATATATATATATATATATATATATATATATATATATATATATATATATATAATGTTTATATATATATATATATATGAATGTTTGTATATTTGTTTGTCCATTATAGAAATCCGATCTGCTCGACGGACCCAAACAAAATTTTGCACACTGCTTCTATGTCAACCCAGAAAGGTTTATAACTCAAAATTAAACCCCTACTCCGTGACAGACATACAAACACAGACAAAACAAATGAAATTTTCGTTTTAATGTCACCTTTTCCTTCAACTTCCTGGGTTAATTCTCATTTTCCACTGACACTCATCATTTTATTCCAGGATCTGTCAGACGTATGATTTCATAAAACTTCTCTCACTGCAAACCCTATCATCAGTTTAGTACATCAAAAAATTAAACAGGTGTGTTTGACTGTACTAGAATTACTTTATTCAGTCATAAAGCAATGTAATTCAAAATATAACCCCTACTACCACACTAGTCAGACCTTACAATTCTCGCCACTGAAAAAATACTGACAGACCAGATGTTTCTGTAACAGGCTTACCCCCTCATTAAAAATTACTCGCGTAGAATTTACCACATTTTTTCAGCGTTCATCTGAAGCCAAACGTATCTTAATCATACCTGCCAATAAAATACAAATTCTTAAGTACCTTGTGGTATTACCATCAGCATATCTAAGTACTTAATCCACGAAAAAAAAATGTAGTTATGGACATAACTTTGGAGATCAGAACTAATTCATTACCATCCGCGCAAGCGTATTAGCAGACTAATTGCTTCTGTGACAAAACTAACTCCCGTTACAAAGTTACTCGCGACAGAATCACCACATTTTTTCAGTGTCCATCTTAAGCATAGCATATCTTAATTATACCTTGCCAGTAAAATACAAATTCTTAACTACCTTCAGGTATCCCCGTCATCATATCTAAGTAATTAATTCACAAAAAAAATCGCCTTATATCGACAATTTCTATCAGGGCCGGTGCTAGGAATTGCGGGGCCCAATTAGAAAATTCAAACTCAACGACATTCAAACCCCCTTTCTCCCTCAAAAAGCATTTTCTTGAACCTGAGACGGCAATAGCTGCTATGATATATTTATTATTATTATTATTATTATTATTATTATTATTATTATTATTATTATTATTATTATTATTATAGAAATTCAGACTTTTTCTGTCTAATGTATAAATGATGTTCCAAGTGATAATTTTCTGTAAATATAGTATGCATAATAATGTAAGGAATAATACTTCCTCATTCTTAATTTCATAGGGAATGTAACTTCTCCCCATTTATCTTCCCCTCTCCCTCCCCTCTTCCCTTCATTTTCCCTCCCGCTCCCCTCCCCTCCCCAATTCCTTCCTTCTCCCTTGTCCCTCGCCCTTCCTCCCTTCCATTCACCCTACCATCCTCCTCCCCTCCCCTCCCCTCCACCTTCCCCTTCCACTTCCCAAACCTTTCCCCTCTCCTCCACATCCCCTTCCCCATTCTCCATCCTCCTCTATCTTCTCACTTTTTCTCCTTACCCCCTACTTCTTCCCTCTTTCCTCCCCTCCCTCTTCCCTCCCACTACCCACAGATTGTTATTCAGAGTTTGAACAGGCCTACCCATACATTGTTATTCAGAGTTTTTCCAGGCAGTGTATATATATATTGTGGTTGGTATGTATGTATGTATGTATGTATAT
>NC_089795.1:8018353-8020853 GCF_040412425.1 Macrobrachium rosenbergii | reverse complement strand
AAAGAACCCAAAACTCGCTCATGGCTGCCTTACTGCCAGATGCTTAGCCTGTGCTGGAAGCCACATCTACCCGGGTCTTTCCTGTCCTCAAACCAATCGAGAGGAAAAATTCAATAGCTTATCCGCTGGAATTATATTCAGGAAAATAATCTGTGGTCCAGGATGAGTTCTTCCTCCTCCAACCATACTCCTAAGCTGACGTCCAACTCGAACAAGAGATCTCAAGACTTTGCAAGGTTGTCGGGAGGTGCTACCTTTACGTAAAATCTTACAGGGGTATGAAGAAGCAGTACTCACTGAGAAACCTCCAGATGTGACACTGCGTACTACACAATGACACCCACAAGACTCCACCAACGGTCAAATATAGTGACTCCTACCTCGTCCTCATATGCTAAAAAAATAAATAAATAAAACACCAACTACACGGACAGCAGGACTCGATCTCCACTGATATATTGAGACATTTACCTGGGGGTCGATTGACCACGCCCATCACTGTCCAAGATTGGATATCAAACCCTCTCCACAAAAACATAGTCTGTAACAAAATTATCTATTGAAAATTGAAGTCTAGTACCTTATCAGCACTCTGAGAGGCATTTACATAGTAAAGATTGGGAACAGTAACATATTTATGTCTTTTATCTGCAAATGTTAATGTAAAATTCAGTTTAATTTTTACAGTATTCTATTCTATGGCAACTTAGCACCTTATCATCACTCTGAAAGGCATCTGTCTAGCAAGGAAGCGGAACAGTAACATATTTTACAACTCCAGTATTCATTAAAATATACATACAAACAGTACATAGCATTTGTAACTTATTTATATTAAAATATACAATCATCTCTACTAACTTGCATATTATCATATAGTATGCCGCAATGTAGTTTAGCTGTCAGCTACCACAGTTAATCAAGAAGCTAACCCGCAGTCACGCGTTTATCTGTCACTAAACGGTTTACGTGTAAGCAGTTTTCCGTCAGTGTGCCCAGTCAAATTCTGGGAATGAAGTAATTCTCGCCCCGAACTCCTGTGTCTCTTTCCGTCACAACAATACTTGAAAAGGATCAGAAAATGTACCTCCATTATTAATAAAAACGGTGATTCAAAGTACCAGGACGGGGAAAAATTCTGCGAGAAGCCAATCTCGTTCATTATTTAAGCAGTATTGCGTTTCTTTTATCATCTCTCTCTCGACTTTTCCTCTAATCTGTCGCCTCATTTCCTTTCAAACTGTTCCTTTCATAACTCAGTCTCTTCTCTCACTTTTCAATTTATTCCCTTTCATATTTATTTATTTTTCTTATTTTTCTCATTAATATTCTATGATTAGTCTTTGCTTCTTTCTTTCTCTGGATCCAGTCTCGTCTCCTCTTCCTCGATTCTTTTAAATGATTTCTTTTGTACAGATTTTCTAATTCTTAAATGCCTTTTTCTTATTCTCCTCATTTTCTTCTGCTGATCCTTCTTCATCATTCTTATTCACTCCTTTTTTAATATACCACATATCGTTTCATTGCCTTTTCTCTTCTCATTTTTTCTTTTCCCGATTCTTTTATAGCTGTTGTTTCTCATTCATTTTAGATTCATTATAGTTGTTCACTACAGGCATAACTCTCTGCTATCTCCATTCATTAGATAACGATTCCTTCAGTTTTATTCCATTCTTTGCTGATATATTTCCAGTACTCTCTTTTCCATGTTCTGACAAACCTCTTATGGGATTTGGAGAATCTTGACAGATGTATTGAAAACTCTCTGCCACTGTTTTACACAAGATTCAAGTGTCTGTAATTCTATTTTTTTTTCCTCTGGATACTTTTAAGTCAATATTTATGGCAATAAAATGTCTCGTAATATTCTTTTTCTTTTAATATCTGCTTCTCGCCTACATATATCTTTCTCAGATAGGAAATTATCATATTTCTCGTATTTTATATTTCTTATCCTTTGAGTATCATATTTTCATATTCCCTTATGAATAGATTAATTTATTTTTCAAGTGGTAAATTTTTATCATATAATTTCATAACTTTCGTAAGGTGCTCAGTAATTATGTTCTCTAATTATCTCATAATTTTAAGTAAGGTCTCTGCTAGCTAACTCGTCTGCACCTCTTTGCTTCGCCGTCATTGATTCTGCTAATTATATGAACGCCATTTTTTTCGTTTATGAGTTGCTCAGTAGTCTTTCATTTTCTGACAGTCAGTGAATTGAATTACCCTTTTATCTCATTCCCCTCATCTTTAATTATGTAAGTTTCAAGACCCACAGAATGTAATTATCTCCGCAGCAATTACCTGATTATTCTTCCCCAATCATCTCAAATGAACCTGATTATGGGAAGGGGATCACTTATCAAGCTCAATGATAGATAATTACGTTGGGTAATTGATTAGGTAATAACGAAAGATCATTTCTCTGGGCTTTATCCCAGCTCAGGTGTTTAATTAGTTTCCTCTTCTTTTGCCGTGGCTTAGTAACCTTCAGGGG